>NC_056625.2:17614939-17767439 GCF_002870075.4 Lactuca sativa | reverse complement strand
ATCCTTTTCCGATGATGAGTCCTTGGTATCTAGTTCTCTACATGAAAAATACTAGTTTAGATAACTTGAGATGTGTCCATCATATGGATGGTGCTAGTGCATACTATAATATAGATGAAACCAGTCCTTCTGATGTCAGCAGCCAGACTAACAAGGCACATGTGTCTCCCTTTGATGAGATGTTTCCTAATTCATCTACTTTGACTGATGAATGTGGTCCAATTAATTCTAGTCCTTATGGAGATCAGTCTACTAGGTTCAGGTCATGATGTACACATGTTAGTTAGTTTTAGTGATTATGTTGTGGAGGGTAGGCATAAGTATGGATGAGAGGCTTGTTAATTATTCCTCTCTTAATAAGGAAAGTTTGTGTTTTGTTTCTGTTAGCAAGTAACTAGCAAAACTATAAGTACACAAGACACACTATTTACGTGCTTCGGTCAAGGTGACCTGCAGAAAGGGAGTATTCTTTTATTTCAGAACTCTCAAACATAGGTTAAAAGTACAATTACATAAAGATTCGCCTATCACTCTAGAACTCAAGATATTAAATGACCTAGCATTCATCCCTATTTATACTTGAGGGACCATACCTGAAACCCTAATGGGTCAAGCTTATTGGCCCATAGGCCCATGAAAGGTGTCAACTAAGCACAATCCTCCATGCAACATCTTCTGGAGCATTCATTCATGTCATACAATCCATGAGCATCAGCAACCCACATGATGGAGCACCTTGTGCCATAGTGGAGCATCATGATGTAAAAGTGGCGCATCATGAACATTAATGGCACAACATGGTGTAATCCTTGACCAATACCAACTTCTGAGCATCCTTGAACGATCTTAAGCATCATAGAGGACTCTGTTACATACTTGGCTCATCAAGGACCAATATGGTCCAACTTGCACCATGATGGAAACAGGCTTCAAGTGTGGTACAAGAACATCAAGATTGGAGCAACACCACCACCTTAGCGCAACAGGAACATACATGGCACAACAAGGCCATGCATTGTGCAAGAGCATACTCTATAGCTCAACAAGAATACCTCATGGCACAAGAGGGATTCTCATGGTGCAAGAGGAACCCCTCACAACGCAAGAGGGAGCATAATGACGCAAGAAGGAATGCCTTTGGTGCAACAACATTCTTCATGGCCCATCCCTTAAACATATGGCACAACGAGGTTCCGTTGTTGCTCCATATCACTCCCAAGTGCTCCAAACCTCTTCTAGTTGCTCCAAACCCCCTTCTGTACGATCTGTTCCTTTGTTAGATGATCCATTACTTTCTCAGATGATCTGTTCCTTTGTCACATGCTCAATGAAGCCAAAGTGCTCCATTTAGTTCCAAGTGCTCCAAATGCTCCATGAACATGATCTAAATGCTTGAGTCACATTTAAAAATCTCCACCTTGAATTGAGAATCCTCTAAACTCCACCTCGAATAAGAACTTCCTCTCCTTTCCTACCATTCATCCCCGAAGGGACCTATCTCCCACGAACATCAACCAAGTCCTAGAAAAGCTTGAACTTCTATGTGGGCAACAACTTTGTCAACATATCTTTTGGGTTGACCTTGGTATCAATCTTCAGTATTGAAAACTTGTCTTCTTCTAGAATATCCCAAATGAAATTCAGCCTGACATCATTGTGCTTCGTCTTCTCATGATACATAAGGTTCTTTGGATCCTCTTAGGAGGCTTGGAAATTGATGAAGAAAATGGAACCTTTGAGACACCAACAATGACTCAACTTGATGTAGATGCTTGTCCAAAACTCTTAACTCTTAAGCTTTATGTTCTTATCAAAATAAGAACACAAAGAGAGGAAAAGATGCAAGTATTCTTCAAGTTTTCTAACCAAAACTAGAGAGTGATAGAGAGGATGCAAGTTTTAGACATTATGCAAGAGTGAGTGAAATAAGAGTCAAGCCTTTCCTATAAAGCTTAATCTTTATCCAAAGGACTTAACACTTTAAGTCAATCATGTACCTAAGACCAAATTGCCCCCCCCCATGCTTTTAAGTCATGCCTTCTTTCCCTTTAAAATAATCAGAAGCCCATAACAAGCTTCCTAGAAGCATGTTACGGTTTAAATAGTATTAAAGTAGTCAAACTTGGTAAATTTTATAAACTCTTTTATAAAATATAAACCTTAAGCTTTTGGTAAAAGACAAAAAAGTCATTTTGGCCCAAAATGTTGTACATGACTTAATAAATCATATCATACGATATATTATGTTACTTGCTAATGAAAATTATTATTTCCAGGAAATAAATAATTTCCAATTCAATTATAAGAGTTTATTGAATATTTATTAAAATCAATTTCTAATAAATAATCAATTATATCAAGTTGTTGTTAGTATGACCCATTAGTATCATATGTTAGTTAGTAATATCACTTTAATATGACTCTTGAGCATAATAGACCTTTCACATATCATCAACATACAACAACTGATATATATGTAGGAATCTCGTGACAATTCCTTTGAGTAGACACAATTATCAAACTGGTTCCGAGCGTAACCATTCGAAATCACAAAATCAAAATTTATTTTATTGCGGAAAAATATATATCCTTATAATGTAAATGAAAACTATGCTATTACATATTCTTGAGCAGTCTACTCTAAGCAGCAGCTCAAAAATCCGATCATCGAATCCATGCGATCGTAATCCATTTCTTCGCGATCAGACCCAACTCGCTCATTCCTTTAAGCTTCCTTTCTTTTCTTCGATCCTTCAAAACATCAAAGTGTAATCTTATCACATCATGTATTAAGAATCTCCAAATAGGAACTTAATGGAGTTAGATAGTGGATTTTACCTAAATTAGAGTCATAAATCTTGACCCTCTTATCTCTTAGATCTTTTAGGTAGTGAGGGCAGCTTCTTAACCAATGCGCCTTCTTTTGGCAGTATAAACACATGGATTCTTCTGGAATAAAACACGAGACTATTTAAGACTCAGCCTTTCTCTTGCGTAGAGAAAACTTTTCTGGACTTCCAATGTTGCCATTTCCCATAGAAGGTTGGGATATTGATTTATCAGACAAAATTTGCTCGACCAGTGTGCAAAATCATTTCTGATTCGGCAGCAATAAGCAAATCAATAAGGGTCATGTTGTGGTCGAACTTACCATATGATTCGGGAAGTCACTGAACAACCAACTTCCTTGAGACATCGACACCTAACAATCTTGTCAATGTGTGACTTCATCTTTAAGACATATGTACACATAGACTTTCCATCTTTATGTCTTATTGCCAATAGGGCTTGAGTGACCTTGAACTTTTCAAGTTTTTAAACACGTGGGTCAGGGAGAATTATTGGAGGAGGTGGAGAAATGAAGCATGATTTCCATTTCCACAATCTAATCGTGGAACATCATCTTCATGTGGAAAACCTTTTCCAACGGATTTAGGAAGACCATAGTTGTCAGACTTTGACATCTATGAAATGGGAAAAAAATTCAAGTTTAGTTGATTGAGTCCTTAATAAAACACCCAAATGAGATATTAAGGCTAGGATCCAACACAACATCCTACAAATTGGAAGAGGGATGCCGTAATCCAACTTGCAGAACATTTAAAGGTAAGTGAATGACGATTCACTAATTTTCTACCATGAAAAACGAAAAAATGAATTTAAGTTTTAAATGTATTGAAAACTCCTAGATCTTTTGATATTCATTGAACTTTTCAATGGCATGTCTAAATCTCGATATGCCCCTCGATTTATGATTGGGATGCCGAGGATCACAAAACAGGGTGTGAATAACCATGAAAATATACATGGTGCACCCAATGTTACAGTCACCTATTCGATGTGCCGGTTAACCACACAAGTTTCATCGAAATATGACAACCATCGAGTCACCCTTTTCCATCTTTGCATAGAACCCAATTAGTGTGTCGGTTAGCCACACGCGCTCCACTTACGTCTTAGCAAGGGTACAAAGTGTAATTTCATGGAATTGCATCAATTCACTTTTTCCTAAAGTAACTAAGATTGGGAATTTTGTAAAACATTTAACTACTTTATTTTTCATTATACTTTTATTGAGGAGAGGGTTTGCCCTATCCTACCCGTTCGGCTAACGACCCTCCACCAATCAAGGAATTGGTGGGTGAGAGTGGACACCCATTAAACGGCCATTTTATAGGCCATAACCTTATACCCCCTTATAGATCGGCTTCGTGAATGAGGCCTACTAACGGTAAGACTAACATTTAAGTTATACATATATAATATTAGACTTTTAATGTTATACATAGTATAAGGGTGTATTTTACTTTTAAAATACTAGGTGGCTTAATTTTATTAATTACACTTTTAATTAACTTAATAAAACCAAAAGGGTGAAATTTGAACTTTTTCAAAACTAGGGTTTTAGAATTTAACATTTTAAAATTTAAATTTTAATCAAAATTTAAATTCCAAAACTTGAGGGCAAGTTTTGAAACTTTTCAAAACATAAGCAAGAACATTCTAGATCAAATTACAAATAATAATAATTAACCATTAATTAGTAATTATCTAAACATGACCTAATTCAATTTCTTACAAGATAATCTATCAAATAATTCAAATAAATCAAGTTTATCACATAAGGCAATGATTTTCTAATTAATTTGACAATTATCTTCTATTTTGGTAAGGATATCTTTTAAATTAAACAATTAATTTAAACTAATCCCTTAAATCCCCTAAAATTCAAAACTATGGGATGGGATAATTCAAAATCTTTAATTATCAAATTTAAACACTTAAAAGATAATTACAAGATATGACATTTATCCAAATCCCTAAAAAATAAGATCTTATCTTGGGGAAGGAGGCAAATTTCGAAATTCAAGGGTTGGATAACCCTAGAATTCGAAAACTTGGAGGCTAAGGAAAGGGTTTGGGAAACCCTAACCAAATTTCATAAATCAGGGTTCAAGAACCCTAATTTCGAAAATGCATGCCTCCTAGGGTTTATTGGCCATAAACCCTAATTTGTCAAGTTCATACATTTGTATAATGCTAATTGAAAACAAAAACCAATGGCTCTGATACCACTGATGGGTTTAATACAAACAATCCTATGTGTGCATGCAACCTTAGAGTTGGATCTAAGTTATCACTATTAGTTATACAACATTATGAACATGTGAAGAACCCTAACAAGCTTCTAGGGATTTCGAAATTCACAAAGAAAGATGAAATACATACCTCTTGTTGTTATATTGTAATAACAACTTAAATCTTGAATCTTCTTGTCTTTGAAAGCAAGCGCCACAAGTGTCGCGCCTCTAATGGCTCACAAACAAACCTAGCAACCAAGGATTACTATGGAGAGAGAAGGGAAGTGGAAAATTCGGCTCTAAGCCTCTCTTGGAGTGCCTTAGACGAAATCCAACCCTATAGGGGTTTATATAAGTGATAAGGAAGGTTCAAGATAAGGCAGGTGTATCTTAGATAACCCTAATCCCTTAACTTCCTCCCTAAGGATTCCAAGGCACCCTTAGAGCCCAAGGAAACCCTAGGACACTCAAGATTTCGTTCCCCACCTCTAAGGGAGGTTCTAGAATGCTTCAATACTCAACTTTTGAACATTGTCACCTTTAGTCCCTGCAGTTTCAATTAATTCCTTTAATCCTAAAATAAATTCCAAATTAATTTCTGATTAAGTATTAATTAAACAATATGATTTCTAATCAATATATTATATCAATAATACATTAGTAAATCATTTATCTTGATTTTAAATTAATTTATTAACCAAGTAATAAATTAATAAATCATTCTTCTTTCTCCAACAATTATCCTATTCCATTGCCAGGTTTGAAGGCAACCCAAAAGGACCATGTACAACCGGGTCAAGTACTTACCAAATATGGTTATGGACTTAGACACTAATCCAACAATTATGAACTAGCTACAATATAATAGTTGAGCACTAAGATGAATATTACATGAATTTGTCTATCCTTTTCAGTTGTGAAAGTGACTCCATCGTGATTCTTCGTGTGTGTATATGGGAACAATTCACTATGGGGTGGATCACATCCTAATTTCCTCTTGTGCATATAAATACCATAAAATGTCAAATATATAGATAAACATATATAAACATTGATACGATGTACCATAAAAAAATTACCAAATCAGAAGCTATCTTCAAATGACTGGCGGATCCAACGCTAAGGACGGTGTGAATGTTGTAAGTGATGCCGAGGAAGTGGTAGTCATGATTGGTATTAATGATTTAGGTTTAGTGTTTTGTTGGTAGATTTTATAGGTGCATTGATGTGGTTGTTGGTATTGAGAAGTCAATTTCTTCATCTTGTAATTGTCTGCTTATGAATTTTGTAGTTGAAGTCCTGTTGTGGTTCAAAAACTGTGGTGCAATGAATTTAGTTGGCTTCACACCAGATGCTCCTTTTGTTTTCACTTTCGATATCTTTCTTGATAAAAAATAAACAAAAACATTGTAGTCAATACCAATGTATTAAAGATGATAAACTATTGATGAGAAGAGAGAATAAACAAACAATAAAAATAAATTATATATGAAGTCTTTACTACGCATGCAAACAATTTTGAATGCAATAAAAACCAATTTACTTGTAATTTAAGATGATAATATACATGAAGTTGATCAGAGAACAATAAACGATCATCACGATAACAGTGAATTAAATAAAAAAAATAGATGAGTGACAACCTATATCGCCAAACTCGGTGCACGTACAAAAGTATAATGAACAAAGATTTCGATCAATTAGCCGACAGAGATGATGATTACAGAAAATGTAAACCCTATTTCTAATCAGTAAACTTACCCTAATATGCAACCTAAACGTGTGTAGGTTGGAGGGAAAGGAATTGTGAAATATTTTGAAGCTCCGCTAATGAAAAATTCAAATTGTGCTAGTTAGCGCTAAATATTTAGTACGTAATTCAAATTTATAAAATTAGTCTGAGATTAATAGATAGGGTATATACATATAACATCAACAAAGAACATAGACAAATGAGGTTTTCATAGGATAATTTTAATTTAAAAGTATAAACTAGGATTAAACATTAATAAACTATACATCTTTATGTTGTTATGTTTAAACCAAAATTTATAAATAAAAGACGTACAAGTCATGTCAATATATATAGTAGTTGGTTATAGTGTCATGGTATCATCCATGGTCGACATATGGGTCATTGGTTAACATATGTTAGTTGCTTATGGTGTCCATGGATGACATATGGGTCATTGGTCGACATATGGTAGTTGCTTATGGTGTCTATAGATGACATATGGGTCATTGGTCGATATATGGTAGTTGCTTATGGTGTACATGGATGACATATGGGTCATTGGTCGACATATAGTAGTTGCTTATGGTGTACATGGATGACATATGGGTCATTGGTCGACGTATGGTAGTTGCTTATGGTGCCCATGGATGACATATGGGTCATTGGTCAACATATGGTAGTTGCTTATGGTGTCCATGGATGACATATGGATCATTGGTCGACAAATGATAGTTGCTTATGGCGTTCATGGATGACATATGGGTCATTGGTCGACATATGGTAGTTGTTTATGGTGTCCATAGATGACATATGGGTCATCGGTCGACACATGGTAGTTTCTTATGATGTCCATGGATGACATATGGCAGTTGCCTATGGTGTACATAGATGACATATGATTCATTTGTCGACATATGGGTCATTGATCGACATATAGTAGTTGCTTATGGTGTACATGGATGACATATGGGTCACAAGTCGACATATGGTAGTTGCATATGGTGTCCATGGATGACATATGGGTCATTGGTCGACATATGGTAATTGTTTATGGTGTACATGGATGACATATGGGTCATTGGTAAACATATGGGTCATTGGTTGACATATGGTAGTTGCTTATGGTGTCCATGGATAACATATGAGTCATTGGTCAACATATAGTAGTTGCTTTTGGTGTCTATAGATGACATATGGATAATTGGTCAACATATGGTAGTTGCTTATGGTGTACATGGATGACATAGGGGTCATTGGTCAACATGGTAGTTGCTTATGGTGTCCATGGATGACATATGGGTCATTAGTCGACATATGGTAGCTGCTTATGCTGTATATGGATGACATATGGGCCATTGGTCGATATATGGTAGTTTCTTATGGTGTACATGGATGACATATGGGTCATTGGTCGACATATGGTAGTTGCTTATGGTGTACATGGATGACATATGGGTCATTGGTCGACATATGGTAGTTGCTTATGGTGTACATGGATGACATATGGGTCATTGGTCGACATATGGTAGTTGCTTATGGTATACATGGATCACATATGGGTCATTGGTCGACATATGGTAGTTTCATATGGTGTCCATGGATGAAATATGTGTCATTGGTCAACATGATAATTGCTTATGCCTTATAGTGTCCATGGATGACATATAGGTCATTGGTCGACATATGGGTCATTAGTCGACATATGGTATTTCCATATGGTGTACATGGATGATATATGGGTCATTGGTCGACATATGGTTGTTGCTTATGGTATCCATGGATGACATATGGGTCATTGGTCGACATATGATAGTTGCTTATGGTGTCCATGGATGACATATGGGTCATTGTTGACATATGGTGTACATGGATGACATAAGGGTCATAGGTCAACATGGTAGTTGCTTATGGTGTACATGGATAACATAGGGGTCATAGGTCAACATGGTAGTTGCTTATGGTGTCCATGGATAATATATGGGTTATTGGTCGACATATGGTAGTTGCTTATGGTGTCCCTGGATGACATATGGGTCATTGGTCGACATATGGTTGTTTCTTATGGTGTACATGGATGACATATGGGTCATTGGTCGACATATGGTAGTTGCTTATGGTGTACATGGATGACATATGGATCATTGGTCGACATATGGTAGTTGCTTATGGTGTCCATGGATGAAACATGGGTCATTGGTCGACATATGGTAGTTGCTTATGGTGTACATGGATGACATATGGGTCATTAGTCGACATATGGTAGTTGCTTATGGTGTCCATGGATGACATATGGGTGACTTGTCAACATAGTATTTGCTTATGGTGTCCATGGATGAAATATGGATCATTGGTCGATATATGGTATAGTTGCTTATGGTGTACATGGATGACATATGGGTCATTGGTCAACATGGTAGTTGCTTATGGTCAACTACAATCCATTCCCAATCATCAAACCACAATCCATTCCCAATCTTCAAACTTCCGGCACGTTGATCAATAAACCCTAAAATTGTTGTTGTTACATAATTTGAATTACAATAGAAGCAAATCAACAAAATGGCAGCAAGTTCTTCGTCAGAAAGAATGTGAACAAGACAACAAGGAACAAGGATCAGTGCTTTGCCATCACACTTGATCGAAAAAATAGTAACTACGGTTGAGGGAAAATCACCAATCGATGCTTTTAAATGCCAGCTAGTGTAAGTATGGTGTACATTACTTCTATTATACTTACATACATAGTTAATATACTATTTAATATATGAATTTTGTTGATTTATGAATTATAGTTGCAAATTCTTTAGGGATTCTGTAACATCAGACACAATATATAAAACCATAGACACAAATCGATTAAGGTTTTGTCTATTTAGTGTTCATATGTATGAAGTCTTAAGCAGATGCAGAAAGTTGAACAACACACACATACTTTTCAACGATGGAATGGTACTCTTTTTTTAAGCATATGGATAATTATGAATGCAATTAGTTTTCTATATTTGTATTATTAAAATTATATTAGTACTTATTGTATTTCAAGCTAAGTATTTTTCGTTAAGGGAAGAAATAGCAGGAAAACTGTTGCTTCAAGATGCAGCCGATAAGGGACAATTGGATGCGATTTTCGTTCTGGGAATGATGTTAATGGCCGAAGGTGGATGTATGAAAGAAAAGATAGTCGTAGTTGTGTATCGCTTGTTTTCGTACAAGGAGTGAAATTTTTTATAGATTTTGCTACCGGTCAACATAGGTTCATGGACGAAGATAAAATCAAATGCCCATGCATCAAATGTCGTACCATACCATATAGTGACGTTGATATTGTTAAGCATCATTTGTATAAGTTTGGTTTTGTTGAAGAATATTGGTTTTGGGATAAACATGGCGAAACATCCATTGATGATGACAATACATTTTTAGGGGTGGATGATTCAAACACAAATTTTAATCAAGGTGCATGTTCTTATAGAGAAATGGTTGTAGATGCAATGGATCCTGATTTAAATACTAGTAATCCTGAAGAAGAGCTAAATGCACTAGATAAAAAATTCTTTGATATGCTAGATGCAGCCGATAAAGAATTGTGGCCTGGATGTAAAAAAGTGACACAACTATCTGCTGTAGCTAGACTATTGAATATAAAATCAGAGTATCGCATACCTGAGCAAAGTTATGATGCTATTTTCCAGTTTATAAATGATGTGTTACCGGAGGAGAATAATATGGTTGGTAGTTTATACAAGTGCAAAAAGTTAATACAATCACTAGGTTTGCCTAAAAAGATGATTGATTGCTGCAGGTCTGGATGTATGATATATTGGAGGCAAGAAAAAGATCTATATCGGTGCAAATTCTACAATGCAAATAGATACAAATGGTCAAAAAATTTGGCCAGATGTTCTCGCGTATCCGTTAAGAAAATGCATTACTTTCTTTTGACTCCAATGTTGAAGAGACTGTATGCTTCACAAGTGATATGAGCATATTTAGTTATATAATTCATGCCTTATCTTAATACTTTATGTTGTTTTTGTCTCATTTAATGAACAAAATGTGCTTAATTAGTTTATAATTTCATTTTTCAGCAACAATTACATGCTCGGATGGAAAAGGAAGCGGAACTAGCAATTGGAGGCTTGGATCTTGGATTTTGAAGAAAGAAGGATGTTGCTGGACAGCTTGACCCCTCGTCAGTGTTTTGGCCATATCTCATAAACCGTAACTCCGATTGACGAGATTCAAAATGTTCTGAAAAGCAGACACAATTTCGGACGACTTTCGTGTTTTGAGAAAATGCTGATTCGAAACGTACTCGGCGAGTAGGGTCGATTACTCGGCGAGTTGTATCGAACTTTCGCGATTCTGGACGCGCTGACTTGCCGTACACGGGTTTTAAGTGACGGACTCGCCGAGTAGGTCACTGGACTCGCCGAGTAGCCTCTGTTTTGTGAAAATCTATATAAAGGGACTTTCAGATCGATACCCTAGGATGGAGAGAAACCCTAGGAGGCTGAGAAACGATTGGAAGTGCTGCTAGGTCATGAGGGACTGAAGAATCAACCCTACATTCAATTGTGAAGAGAATCAAGACAATTTTGGTTTATTCTTAGTAACTTTTTGATTTGAATCATGTTTACATACTTTGATTTCGTTTTTGAGTTTATGTTTACTGCAATCATGAGCTAAAAACTTATTCTTCTGTGAGGGTAGACAATTTTGTGAACATGGATTGATTATTTGAGTAGGATTAATTTTAATTGGTAATTATGTTTAGTTAAGCTTGTTAAAGAACCTTATGTGTTGACAATAACTATTCTTCTGTTAATAAATTAGTAATTAAGTTGTATGAACATCGCTTAGTTATTAATTTCATATGATTTATTGTGACCACATAGTTGTATGTCTAGGAATAACGAATGTGAAACTAGAATTAACTAGAAGATAGGTAAGTTAATGTGTGAGATTGTTTGATGAACATCAACAATAGGTTAATTGAAGGGTTAATTTAATTAACCATTACAAGTCTTACTTAACCCAAATCAATAATCTAGGAAACCCGTTAATTTAGACAACTGGCCATTGCTTGAGTTAATTTGTTTTCTAAGAATTAGGAATAGCGAACGTGAACCTAATTATCTTAATCGGTAGCCAATGAAGAATTAATCTGATACATTAAAATCATCCATGGGAACAAATGAGTCGTACCTAAACAGAAGTCCTCTTTACTATTGAATTTAGTTGGTAATTAATTGTTTTAGTTGCTAGTTAGTTAATTTGTGTGTTGGTTATTCTAATTAAGTTTCTAATCTTGTAAAACTAGAGAAAACCTCCATTTTGTTATTTGTTTTATTTAGATAATATTAGCATTTATTTTAATTGTTTACCGTTCCCTGTGTTCGATACCCTACTTGCTTGAACTATATTACTAATCGATAGGTACACTGCCTTTCGTGTGTTTATTTTGTGTCTAAGTTAGTAGGATTAAAACTAGTTGGTTTTACACACATCAAGTTTTTGGCGCCGTTGCCGGGGAACGGTTCAAATAGTTAATTTTATTTGCTAATTGTTATCGGTTTTATTTTATTGATTATATTTTTTATTTAGTTTAATTTTTATCTTTATTTTTATTATGTATTTTCCAAATCTCGATGCTTTTGATGCTTTTCTTGAGGAAGTAGTGCAGGAAGATGAGGATTATGACTTGGATGAAGATTTGAAGAAATTTGATAAATGGTTAGATATCATCTTGTCTAACGATCAAGAACAATCTGAGTCACAAGAGCTAGATTTAC
This sequence comes from Lactuca sativa, assembly GCF_002870075.4. Taxonomy (NCBI): domain Eukaryota; kingdom Viridiplantae; phylum Streptophyta; class Magnoliopsida; order Asterales; family Asteraceae; genus Lactuca; species Lactuca sativa. Next base: position 17,754,828 of record NC_056625.2, on the reverse strand, counting down.
AAGATGATGAATTTAATCCAGAAAGAGATTTGGAGGAGCTGGAAAGGTTGTTAGCAGAGAGGTCGGACGAAGAACAAGAACAAGCTGAATTGCAGGAACCAAGTTGTGGTTTGACCATTACCACGACGTGGCCCCCTGTTTTTCCGGTTTGTGTTTCGAAGCATGGGCTGATGACTCCAACTTTGGAGAATGTTCTGAAGCACGATCCATTTCTGATTAGTATCCAACCGGTTCCAACCTTTGTTAATATTCTTGGGTTATATGAATTGAAGCTCATTTGGCCAATTTTTGAAGCAAAGAGCCAAATTTTACAAATTGGTCCAAAGAAAATATTTAATGCAACGGATGGATTGACATTGATTTTATTAGAAGTTTATTAAGTTGGGAGTCCAGCTAAAGACTCGCACAAAAAGAAGCGCTTGCGGGAGGCAACCCGTCATTAGAGTTTTCTTTTCTTTTTCTTTCTAAACTTCTAGTGTTTAAGGATAATTTAGGATTTTTTTTATTTTAATGTTTTTTTTATTAGTTGGTTTTTGTTTTTGATCTTTTCAGTTTGAGTGTAAGGATGCATGTGAGGGTCTAGAGTCAAGGCTGACGAAGCGAGAAATCAAGTCTAGGCGAGAGAGGAAACGAAGTTTTGAGTCAAGCTATGAGTCCAATTGATAGAAGGGTTATACAGTGTTTATTCCCTGAAGAAAAATGAGGGAAATTATTGGTTTATATAACCCCCATACATCAGAAACGGACTTGGGCATAATAAAATTTTTGTCACACAGCGGTCTACTCGCCGAGTGCATCTTATGGACTCGCCGAGTCCATGTGAAAATTCATGATTCTTCTGCCATTTACGCTTCAACTCGACGAGTCTACATACTTACTCGACGAGTCGCTCATTCTTCTTACTTTTGAGCTGAAGATTTGATGACATATGATATGGGCATTGGTTCTATTCTTTGAAGATCATTTTCCGAGCATTTCCAAGAGTTTTCCCTTATATTTGGAGCTTTTATAAAGACTGTACCACACGAGATGTTTAACACCCAAGGCATGGATGAGCTGTTCCCATGCCAAAGTCATCTGAAGATGGAGCTCAAAAGAAGAAAGATCACCCTCACAACTACTATCCCAGGGGAGTTTGTTCCAATTCCCTCTTTATTTTTATGTTTTCTTATTCATGCATAATATGCAATGGGGACATTGCATAAATTAAGTGTGGGGTAGGGGGTTGGTTACATTAGTTAAAATTTTAGTTAATTTTTTAAAATTTTGCATTAAAATTGCTAGGGCTAAATTAGAAAATTTTGGTAAAGCAATTAGGGATCATGCTAGTATTATATTTGATGATTGCATGAAGACTCAAATGTTTAGTTGAGCCTATATACGTTCTAGTGCATTTGTGGCTTCCTTATTCCAGTGAAATCATGGGACAAAAACACGACCTCGCTTAGTTTGAAGGATGCAATATGTTTAGCATCGTGTACCAGAAATGTATCCAGGAAAGTTTTTATCATTAGCCAATAAAGGTTGAGATTGAGCGCCCCTGCTTAAGCATGTAGGGATTTTAGAAAAAAAATATATTGAGAAATACATGAAAAAAAAAAAATTACAAGAAAAGTTGTAAGAATTTTGGAGCAAATGAAGTGAAAATCAAAAGATCAAAAATTCCAAGAAATCCAGAAAAGTTGAAGATACCGAAAGTCAATACAAGTTGGTGAATTCAAAGATATCAAAGATGAAATGTACAAAGAAGTGAAGAATTCAAAAAAAAAAAAAAAAAAAAAAAATTCCATAGTGGTATCGAAAAGTTGTAATTTTAGAATATGTATGCTTGGGTTGCTCAACCAAAAATACCTTGAGGTTAGGAGATTTTCTGAGGATGGATTCGGAGGGATGCATAAAATGAGCATTGTTCGGAAAAAGTGGGCGAATGTTTATGAGGATTGTGAGTATTTGGAGTATAGGGGGTTATTAGGAAAATTTTAGACACAAATGCATGCGTTGCGGTCTTGGCATAATGGATGGGTTCGATTGGGATTGTCTTATGTAATATTAGTGTACTAAAATTCAGTTTTGCTTGGGGGCAAGCAAAAGTCAAGTGTGGGGTATTTTGATATGAGCATATTTAGTTATATAATTCATGCCTTATCTTAATACTTTATGTTGTTTTTGTCTCATTTAATGAACAAAATGTGCTTAATTAGTTTATAATTTCATTTTTCAGCAACAATTACATGCTCGGATGGAAAAGGAAGCGGAACTAGCAATTGGAGGCTTGGATCTTGGATTTTGAAGAAAGAAGGATGTTGCTGGACAGCTTGACCCCTCGTCAGTGTTTTGGCCATATCTCATAAACCGTAACTCCGATTGACGAGATTCAAAATGTTCTGAAAAGCAGACACAATTTCGGACGACTTTCGTGTTTTGAGAAAATGCTGATTCGAAACGTACTCGGCGAGTAGGGTCGATTACTCGGCGAGTTGTATCGAACTTTCGCGATTCTGGACGCGCTGACTTGCCGTACACGGGTTTTAAGTGACGGACTCGCCGAGTAGGTCACTGGACTCGCCGAGTAGCCTCTGTTTTGTGAAAATCTATATAAAGGGACTTTCAGATCGATACCCTAGGATGGAGAGAAACCCTAGGAGGCTGAGAAACGATTGGAAGTGCTGCTAGGTCATGAGGGACTGAAGAATCAACCCTACATTCAATTGTGAAGAGAATCAAGACAATTTTGGTTTATTCTTAGTAACTTTTTGATTTGAATCATGTTTACATACTTTGATTTCGTTTTTGAGTTTATGTTTACTGCAATCATGAGCTAAAAACTTATTCTTCTGTGAGGGTAGACAATTTTGTGAACATGGATTGATTATTTGAGTAGGATTAATTTTAATTGGTAATTATGTTTAGTTAAGCTTGTTAAAGAACCTTATGTGTTGACAATAACTATTCTTCTGTTAATAAATTAGTAATTAAGTTGTATGAACATCGCTTAGTTATTAATTTCATATGATTTATTGTGACCACATAGTTGTATGTCTAGGAATAACGAATGTGAAACTAGAATTAACTAGAAGATAGGTAAGTTAATGTGTGAGATTGTTTGATGAACATCAACAATAGGTTAATTGAAGGGTTAATTTAATTAACCATTACAAGTCTTACTTAACCCAAATCAATAATCTAGGAAACCCGTTAATTTAGACAACTGGCCATTGCTTGAGTTAATTTGTTTTCTAAGAATTAGGAATAGCGAACGTGAACCTAATTATCTTAATCGGTAGCCAATGAAGAATTAATCTGATACATTAAAATCATCCATGGGAACAAATGAGTCGTACCTAAACAGAAGTCCTCTTTACTATTGAATTTAGTTGGTAATTAATTGTTTTAGTTGCTAGTTAGTTAATTTGTGTGTTGGTTATTCTAATTAAGTTTCTAATCTTGTAAAACTAGAGAAAACCTCCATTTTGTTATTTGTTTTATTTAGATAATATTAGCATTTATTTTAATTGTTTACCGTTCCCTGTGTTCGATACCCTACTTGCTTGAACTATATTACTAATCGATAGGTACACTGCCTTTCGTGTGTTTATTTTGTGTCTAAGTTAGTAGGATTAAAACTAGTTGGTTTTACACACATCAACAAGCCACAACCACTTCCATGTGATGGCACTCCGAGAATCATGGAAATGATGGTGGAGTAATGTGTCGTCCATTTGATTCAGAAGCCTGGAAGCACTTTGACAAAATTCATCCTTCATTTGTAGCAGAAATACGTAATGTAAGATTAGGCTTAACTACAGATGGGTTTGCACCACATGGAGCATTTGGAAAACAATATTCATCTTGGCCTATTATTATAACACCTTATAATTTGCCACCTTCTATGTGCATGAAAGAGCCTTACATGTCTTTGACCGCACTTGTGCCAGGACCGTCAACACCTATGCATAAAATAGATGTATTTTTGCAACCAGTTGTTGCAGAATTGGAGCAGTTATGGGAAGAAGGCGTAGTAACATATGATATATCTTTAAAACAAAATTTCTGTTTAAGAGCAGCTTTGATGTGGACAATAAGCGATTTTCCAGCATATTCAATGTTATCCGAATGGTCTACAGCACGTAAACTAGCATGTCCACATTGTGGGAAGCATACACAAGCATTCAGACTAAAGAATGGTAATAAGATGTCATTTTTTGACTGACATAGAAGATTTCTACAGGTAAATCACCCATATAGAAAGGATAAATATAAGTTCAAGAAGAATCGTGAAGTAATAGAAGGTCCTCCTCCAAGTAAGAATGGTGAATAAACCTTAAGGGAGATTGAACAATTAGGTTTGGTAAAAGTGACTGAACTAAATGTTGATGATGTAAAAAAAAGATGTTGCGATCATGGTTCGAAAAAGAAAAGCATATTTTGAGATTTACCATATTGGAAAACAAACCTCATTAGACATAATTTTGATTTTATGCATATTGTGAAAAATTTATTTGAAAACTTTTTTGACACTGTAATGGATGTCAAAGGGAAGACGAAGGACAATGTAGCAGCCAGAAGAGATCTGAGGCTCTATTGTAGGAAGAGAAAAGGAGTCAAAGATAATAATAGAGCATACTATGGTCTAGACAAGAATAAAAAAAATCCATATGCGAATGGGTGGAAAATTTCGTTTCCCTGATGGTTATGCTTCAAATTGGAGAGGTGTGTTGATTTAACAGAGTGTAGACTATTCGGAATGAAAAGCCACGATTGTCATATTTTTATGCAAAGATTGATGCTAATTACATTTCATGAGATGTTTCCAAAACATGTATGGGAAACATTAACAGAGCTGAGTATTCTCTTCAAAACGTTAACTGCAACATCAATCACAACAAAAGACATGGAAAGGATTGAAACCGAGATCCCAATAATTCTATGTAAATTAGAGACGATCTTTGTTCCTGGTATTTTTAATTCAATGGAACATTTACCAGTACGTTTTCCATACGAAGTGAAGATAGCTAGTCCCGTCCAATATCGGTGGATGTATCCATTTGAAAGGTTATTGTGGTACATCATAATGTATATATGTTGTTATTTTTTGTAATATTATTTAAATAATCTTAACTATAGATATCTAAATCAGTTGAAAAAAGATGTGAAAAATAAAGCTCGAGTGGAAGGGTCGTTGTTAACACGTACTTGCTATGTGAAGCATCAATATTTTGCTCTCATTGTTTCGAGACTGGTGTCCCCACACGTAATAGAAAGTTGCCTCGAAACGATGATGGGGGAGGAGATGAACAACCAGATGCTAACAATGAAATGTTAGATATATTTTCATATCTTGGGCGCCATTGTGGAAGATTCACGAATAGAATGATGTCTGATGAGGAAGTGCATGCTGCCCAAACTTACATACTCCTTAACGAAGATAAGATCAAGCATTACATCGGGTACGTAACATGCATCACCTTAAATTATAATAATCATTTGTTGTGTAATTGCTCTAATTAACATTGCATGCATGATTTTGTTTATTACATCATAGTAGCTTTAAAAATGTTATTCATATGGTGATACAAAATATTTGAAGAAGATATGATCAAACTTATTGGGGATATGGATGAACATGATCTTGCAGCCAAAGTTGAGAAGAACTTTGCAGTATGGTTTCAAAACTATGTGGGTGTTATTTTTGTATTTTTTTAATTTTATTATTTTTTGTTATGCTTATAATTAACTCTAATTAAGTGTTTTACCATTTATCATATAGGCATGTAAGATCCAGATAAACAACAAATATATATCTGACCTTTCCAAAATGCCATTCAAAAAAGTGAAATTATATAATGTATACTTTGTCAATGGTTAAAAGTTTCACACAAAAGCTCATGGTCTGAACAAATCAACAACCAATAGCGGATTGTGTGTTAGTAGCCAAGGAGGTGATTATTATGGTAAGGTAGAGGAAATTTTAGAAGTTGAGTACCATGGTTACCCACTTAAAACCACAGTTTTGTTTAAATGGCATTGGTACAATCCAACACCTAACATAGTAGTTAAGGTTCACAAACAATATAACTTGGTTGAGATAAACGGAAAAAGAAAATACAACAAGTTCCAGTCGTTTGTTTTAGCCATGCAAGCTACTCAGGTATGTTACATTCCTTACCCAAGTTTGAAAACAAAAAACTCGGACTGGTGGGCTGTATTTAAAATTAAACCTCGTGGTTGGACCGATGAAATTCATCCTCAAAAAGACGTTGCTTTCCAAGAAGATGAGGTTGAATTAAATAAAATCATTATACTAAGTACAGCCGATACAGACAATTATGATGATCACGACATGTCAAGCAACGGTTCAGGTAATGAAAATAATCTGGATGAAGAAGGTGAAATTCATGAGGACGACAATGATGGTATTCCTGACATCGACGGTAGGTATGAGTATAGTACATCGAGCAATGAAGAAGAAGAGGATGAAGAAGAAGAGGAGGAAGAAGATAATGACTAGATGTTTTTATTTCCTTACAAAAGGAATTGTATAATTTTTAGTTCTTGCATGTGAATTGGTAAATGTGATGTTATGTATTAGTGCCCTTCATGATAATTAATTAAATAAAATGAAATGTTATCATTCTTTGGTACATTGAAAGCATTTGCTAAAAGGGGATATCTGTTTTTAGATATTTGTATGTAAAATATTTTCATTAAATATCCAATTAAGTAATCGATTATGTTATAATTTAGCTTTTTACATTAAAATGCTAAAAAAAATTCAATAGAACATAAACATATATAATAGGAAATGTTTGTTCTTTCCTAGTATTAAATATATACAAAATACAATAAAACGAACAAAATATATTACCAATTCAAAAACATATCATTCAAACCATATCTTACAAATTCCATTGATCATAATAATAATTCATCCATAGAATAGGAAAATTAATTAAGCATACAACATTCCAAGAAAGAAACAAACCATACATACCATCATGAAATTGATGATTCAACAGGGTTTTATAACCGGTGTAAATTTTCATAGCTAAATATCTATGAAATTGAACTACTCCTTATCAACGTTGCTATGGAATATAATTTCGTAGCAAATGTCATCACAAATTTGCTAGGCTTTTTGTTCCATGGCAAAACAAGCAAACGAAATCAAATTCCATAGCAGAATTCCCTAGCAAATACCAACGAATGGTACTTCCATAGCAAATCAACTGTGGAATTGGTTTCTGTCACAAACTCCAGTGCATAGTAACCACAATAATTAATTCCATATCAGCAGTACAACGGAAAGTAATTTCGTAACAAATGTCATTGAAAAATTGCTATGAATTTTTGTTCCATAGAAATATCGGTAGCATAATACCAACGGATATGACATATAAATCAAGGAATCCTTCTGGATGGGACATATAAATCTTCTCTTCTAAGTTCCCATGAAGAAATGCGGTTTTCACATCAAGCTGTTCAATTGCTAGTTGAATTATTTATTCTTATTTAATTTATTTTGTCAAGTTTGATTGAAGATCCACATGTGTTAAATAATTTTGTTTTGTTTCCTATTGTTGAATTAATAAATTTTAGATGACTATCTAACTGTGTTAATTTGAATCATAGTTGTCCAGTAACCATTGGTGATTATGACTAAAGTTTTGACCAAAACCTAGGGTTAGGGAATAGAGTGATGAGCTTTAATGTGTGTGCATGAATAGAATGACCATTCTCTGCATCATTTAACTCCTATTACAATTAGGGTTAAATAAGATCAAATCTTGCTTAATACAAACTTCATACTGTTTTGTTTGATTGTTTGTTCAGCTGATCAATGAATTAATAGTTGTGTTGAAATCAAAGGATTAGGTGTTATGACCATGTCACTATCATATTAGGAATCAGTGAATAACGAATGAATATCTATTGTATTAGTAGTTAACCATTAATTTGAGATGTAATTTATCTAAATCAAAGTATCTAGAGAAATTTGTCTTCAAGTCAGTCTATTGATATTTTGATGTTAAACGGTATTTAAAGCATTTAATAAAACATTTCTCTATTGATTTAGTGTGTTTAATGTAACCTATAATCAAAAATTCCAAATTAATTCACCACTGTTCCCCTTGTGTTCGACACCTGTTCTTACCACAGTTATGCTATTACACGATTAGGTTCACTATCTAGTGTGTGAGTGCTAGTCCGGTTGCGATAAATTCAGATTTAAAAATTTAAAACATGAGCATTTAAAACATTTATGTAAAAATCACACATCAAGTTTTTGACACTGTTTTCAGGGAACGGGTTTCAATTAATTTGGTTTATTTCATTATTCGTTATTTGTTATTTGTTTTATTTTATTTTTAATTTCTGTAATAACGTGTCACTTGTTGGAGGGTTTTGTTGTTGTTTAGTTGCAGTAATTAAATATTCAAAAGTCCCCAATGGAATTAGATGGAAAAAGAAAATAAAATGCACAAAAAGAAAAAATATATATATAATTCAATTACGCCCAACGTAATTGTTGAGACGGTCAGCGTACAAAGTAGAAGATTGGGAATAAAAATTTCTCAGATCAACCAGTACGCCCAGTGTACCTTAGAACTACGCAGCGCGTACTTGTGGCAAACCATGTATGCTCAGTGTACGTACGATTTACGCCCCGCGTACTTTGTCGACAGGTTATATCCTTCTTGCCTGACTCATTTTTTCCTCTTTCACTTATTTTCCAGCACTTACGTTGTATCAGTTGAACTCTACAAAGTCCCTATTTTTCTTCTTCTCTTCTAGAATTCAACATTAAGGTATGTTATTCGATTACCCTTTTGCTTTAAATTGTGTTTAATTTCTAGAAATATGATGCATTATGCTTAAATAGAAATCTAAGGTTCTTACAAATTTCTATTTAGGGTAAATTTCACATGAGTTTGGTGTTCGATAATGCTTAAATTAAACCGATTAAGACCCGTAGAACACACCTTTAGACTGATTTCGGCCTATAACATGTCTAACAGGAAACCGATTGGAGCCTTGGGACGTACGCCTAGCATACGCTGGACGTACGCCCTACGTACGTCAACTGCCTAACACACTCTTTTCATTTAAAATATGTTTAATGTTGTGGTTACTTTTTGGTGGTTTTGTTTTGTGTTTATTTTTGCAGATTATGGCTCGAAGAATTCAAAGAAGAAACCCACCCGAGGACATAACCAATCACCGTTTCTTGCAATTCCCACAAATTTTGAACGATGAAACTCGCTGCAGATATTTAAACAAGCTTAGTTTACTGCTCACCAAACAAATTGACATCGCGCCTTCATTTGACTGGGGATTGGCGTCCCAGACTGGACTGGATGAACTTATCCGGAAATTTATTCAATACACCTACTTCGACGCGAGTGGGGAGTGTTTTTTTGTATGTTGAGGTTGGGACAGACTGATCAGGATATAGGAACCTGTTTATCGGGAATTTTTGCTAGAGTTCTATTCTACAATTTCCTTCGACCCTAGGAAGACCCCCGATGACAGGACGACCTTTTCCTTTCGACTTGGTGGGGGTAGTGAGATTGAGCTTTCCGTTAGATGCGGATGAGACGAGGAATGTCCACTTTCCGACATTCCTTGCTAATTGTATTATAGGACGACATGCTGGCTATAATGATAATACATTTTGGGATAAGATTATTGGGGGAGTATACATACCATCAACTGCTCGAGGGAAGATGACTTCGTCCACCACTTAAAGATTATTGCATCATCTAATTTCTATGTCTCTCACGCATCATAAGATTAGTGAGAGAGGGCCTTATACATACTTGTTTTTCTTATGGACCCTTGTTACACCAAGGATGCACCTAAACCTCCCAATTGTTTTAGCTGCTCACATGGGGAGGAGGACCAGGGGGCTTCATGAGGATAGCCCACTTTGTGGTGGGCACTTCATCATGCGTTTAGCTCGATCATATCAGTTGTTGACGACATATATCATGAGATCTATGGTGTTTTATGACTCGAGGCCAATGAGTTTACACTTATTGGAGTCGATGTGAGTGCTCGTGCGGGGTGAGGATAGTATATTACGGATACGACCAGATGACATGGCCGACGAGGAGGGTGTAGCTGAGCCAAAGCCTAAGAGACGGGGGAGGCATAGACTTCTTCCACGAGGAGCGTAATAGGGACCTGAGCCAGAGATAGATATATGTTACCTTGCTCAGCGCATGGATAAACGCTTTGATATAGTGGAGAATAGACAGTAGTGGTATGGGGATGCAATGACGACATTCTTTGCCCACCAGTTTTTTCATTACCTAATCCCTTTTCCACCACCATACCAACAATGATAAGATGGATCCAACACATATGGGGTGCAACAACATGACAACGAGGATGATGAGTGACCTAGTTATCCGTTTTATTTTATTTTTGGTTTCTTAGTCTTAGTTTTATTTTTCTTTTGGTGTGTTTTAATTTGTTTAAATTAGGAAGTTTGTTTTATGTATTTTTTTCCATGTTGATGCTCTTTGATTGTTTTAGATCTTTGCAGAATTTCCGCCCTTAGAACCGACTGTTGTTTTTATCACGAGAGAAAAAAGTCGTGTGAGAGTTTGAAGTTTACAATTGAGACCCACAACTTTTAATAAGTATGGGGTGCACGTCGATTTCGTGAGAGATTATTATTTAGAAGAGTGGTGTTTCTAACCATACATTGATTCCTATGGCATGGAAGAGTTGTTCCCATACCATGGAGTTTTATTTCGACGCGAAGTAGAAGTATCATCCCGACTACCACAACATGGTTGACACTTTCCTATGTCGTGGGGAAGTTTTTCATTACGAGAGGAGGCTGCTATTCTAGATACCATGACGTGGCCACCACTTACCACGTCGTGGCCATGCTATTATTATTCGCGTTATGGATTTTTTCTCATTTGACAACATGATGTGGTCGACACTTTCCCACGTCTGGTCACTATACATTGCATTAGTTGAAAGTCCTTTGCACCACATTTCAGAATTCGGTGTTTTTGATTTTATTTTCCAGCACATTCAGAAGCAGCAGTTCCAGTTTCTAGTCTTCTAGCAAATTTTCGAAGCAACTTTTAGCAGCTGCATTCGATCTCGCCACTACTACCCTAGGGAGCCTGTTCCTTTTTCTCCCTTATTACTTTTTATGTGCTTAAATAGTTTTATGCATACAATGAGGGCATTGTATGAAATAAGTGTGGGGTAGGGGGTCGAAAAAGGAATTTAAATTGGAAAATTTAAAATTGCAAGATTTGGAAAATTTAGAATTGCAAGATTTGGAAAATTTAAAATTAAAAAAAAACTAGAAATAACAGTTTAATTTAGGAGAATCTTGTGATATTTAAAAATTTTGCTAGTATTGGATAGGATGATCCGATGAGAACCCAAATGTTTACCTGAGCCAACACATGTTATAATGTATTTGTGGCTTCCCATTTCCTAGTGAAAAGTCATGAGATATAAAAGATAATCTGGTAGCTTATATGATGTAATAAGTTCTACAGCTTGTACATGAAATCTATCCAGGAAAGCTTATGTAATCATTGCACTTAAACTAATGCCTCTAATCAATAAGGTTGAAGTTAAGCTCCTTGCTTAAGCATGTGTAGCACTTGGTTCTTGGTATGTATTCTTTTATTAATATTTTTGCATCTTGGCCTTGGACTCGGCGAGTCGAAGTACCAACTCGCTGAGTAACAGCGAGATGAGACGCATGGTTTAAGTTGTGGACTCGACGATTCGGGTCCCGAACTCGACGAGTAGGCCCTGTCTGGACAAAAACCCTAACCCGAGGGTTTGCATCCTATTTGAACACCTTAACTCGGCCTCCTTCGTCCCATTTGCTCCCAGAAGACCCCCATAGCAAACCCTAGCCGTTATTGAAGCAATCTAATGCTTTTGGAGTGATTTTGGTGTTTTTGTGACCCAAGGAAGGAAGGAAAAGCTTGAAGGATCAAGAGGAGGCTAGAAGGATCCGATTTTGAGCATCATTTGCAGTCTACAAAAGGTATAAAGTTTATACCTTGTTTGTTCTTTTGATAGATCCCATTTTGTGGAGTTCTAAGGTTTTTCTAAGCCATTTTGGTCACCAACCATGATTGCAAGCATGGTTTGGGGTTGATGTTTCAGATATGGGTCCTTAGAGGGGTTACAAGGTAGAAAGGAGTGGATTTTGCACTCAAAGAAGGCCCCATGCATTGTAAGAGCTTGTTTTAGGACCTTTTGAGCTTTAAGTCCCATGCAAGCACGTAATGGTTGTAACTTTACGTGCTAGATCGATTGTAGAAGCATAGATCTATCTTTTAATCAAGGGTTATACATCAGAAATCGAAGATTTAGTGAGTGGATGTGAACAACTCGACGAGTCCATTCTTGGACTCGGCGAGTCCAAGGTTTTTGTCCCATATCAGTAAGGGTTAAAAGGACCCAGTTGAGTGTGGAAAAGTTTTAGGGAGTCCCGAGGAGTGACCCAACGTTTTGGACTAAGCCATTGTTCTGGATGTTCATGGGACTTAGTGAGTGCATGAACGGACTCGGTGAGTCCAAGGCAATCTTCTAAGGATGAAGATGAACTCGACGAGTTGTTCATACAACTCGGCGAGTCAAGGACAGGACCTGTGTATTAGTTGAAGATGAACTCGACGAGTTGTTCATACAACTCGGTGAGTCGGATGAGGATTCAGTCAATGTTCATTTAGAAGGAAAACTCGTCGAGTCATCGCCTAACTCGACAAGTAGACATGGGTATAAGGACAAATGGAAGGATAGGGACTCGACGAGTTGGCAAGCCAACTCGGCGAGTCAGGTCAACTGGAAGTTGACTTTGACTTTGACTTGGTCAGGGGTAAAATGGTCATTTTACCCTAAGAACACTTAGCAGTGTATGAATAAGTGTTTTGTGGGAATTATAGCCGGAGGATTTCCGGAGCAGCAACGGCAATAGTCAGAGGATTCCCGCACAGATCAGCAGTTACTACGAGGAGAGTTACCTTCCAGTAGCGGTGGGTTTACGGCCACAATGCCGACCCACCAGTAGGAGTTGTATGTTAGATGATTGTCTTTGTGATATCATCTAGTTTTTCTACTACCTAATATGTTTTATGCTGGCATGATATGGTATATGTGATAGTTGTAGAGTTCGGTTGTTAGGACCGAAGGGTAGGTCAGACACCCCAGATATGTCTGACAGTATGTGATGATATGTTTATATGTTGGCATGATATGTTATATGTGATAGTGGTAGTAGGAGGGGAATAGTCCCCAAGTTCGGTTGTTAGGACCGAAGGGTAGTTCAGACACCCCAGATATGTCTGATAGTATGTTCATGATATGTTATATGTGATAGTAGCTGTAGGGGGTGGAATAGTCCCAAAGGGTCGGTTGTTAGGACTGACGGGTAGGTCAGCACCCCAGAATGGCTTGACATAGGTAGGTCAGCACCCCAGAATGGCTTGACACAGGTAGGTTGGCACCCCAGAATGGCCATACGGGTAGGTCGGCACCCCAGAATGGCCGTACTAGGAAGGTCGGGCACCCTAGAATTGCCCGGCAGTATATATGCTATATGATTGTATGGTATGTGGTACGATGGGGGAAATCACTAAGCTTCGTGCTTACAATTACAGTTTTGGTTTCAGGTACCTCTTCAGCGAAGGGGAAGGAGCTGGCGTGGTAGCGGTACATCATACACACATTGCTTTCCGCACTATGAGTTATTCTGGGATGTGTACTCTGACATTATTATGTTTTTATGATTCGGTTTTCAGACACGAGACATGTTTTTATGAAATGATATGATCAGTTGATATTTTGTTACAAATGTTTGCAAATCACTTAATCAAAAATGAAAATTTTTGACGTGAAAATTGGGTCGTTACAAGTTGGTATCAGAGCCCTGGTTTGAGGGATTCGGACACACCTTCGGGGGTGTCTGGACTCAAACCAAGGGATTAAAAGATTTTTACAAGGGAAATGTGATGTGATTAAAACTTAATCTTGAAGATCGATTAGATCTTAAACAGGTAAATGATGATTAAATAGTAAGAACACGAAAATAAAGAACAAGTCAAGAATGAATCAAACGAGTCGAATGATTATAAAATAACCCTCAGAAGAGCTCGATTAAGAACATCAACTGTAGAGGGTTGGAGGTTTACAAGAACGATGAAAGAAATCTATAATACTTTCATAATGCTATCAATCGATCTATCAAAACTTCTCTAATCATTAACCTAATATGCATGCAAGCATATTCTTATATAGTAAACCTTACAAGCTCACGGTTGGACAGGCCCAAACCGGAGTACAAAATAAATGGACTAACAGCCGAGCCCAATGACGCAACACATAGACGAATCTTCAACCCAACAATCTCCCCCTTTGCGTCAATTGGAGCGAGATTTTTACTTGTTACTTGGGCCAGCAGCGGCAGCAGGTACTTTCTTCTTCACGGTCTGGAACAGACGAGAAATAAGAGCCAGTATCGTCTGTCTAAACCTGATGTACCATTGGATCATATCGTTGAAGTACTTGACATCGTCCGCTGCATTCTCTTTACACCTTCGGATGATCGACAGCACGTGCTCTAGACAAGCAGTGGTGTAAAGATGTTTGTCTGCTAAAGCAAAGAGACATTTCTGTCCTTCTTCTCTAGTGAACATGACCGAATTGTGCTTCGGGTCGATCTTGCCCATCTGCATTTGATTGAGATCACTGGCCGATCCCACAGGAGATATCTTTGGTTTCTTCTTGAAGACTGTGGCTACCTCCTGATCCATTAGGGCTACCTCCATGATGTAACAGACTAACATCCTTTTGAGATGGTCTATAATTGGACCATATTCGGCTTCATTCGTCAAAAGGATGTTATGCAAAACAATCCAATCATGAGGATTTAGGTTTGGTAGATCTGCCAAGGATATAAGATGTTCAGTTCTTGCAGACCCTCGAATCACCCTGAACCGAACATTGATGAATCTTCCTTCGGTATAAGGCTTCAAAACCCGAACATTCACTATCTTCTGAGCGCTCCGTGTTTGATACTGAGGTCGAGCAGCCTTCAAATAGAATTCGATCAGCTCCCTATCAACCTCATGATTAGGATGAGGGACTTCAAAAATATTGGAGAAGGCGTGGAAGATAAACGCCTTTCGAGTCAACGGTATGTCGAACTGCGAATCGACAGAATTATAGCAGTCGAAGGAGATCACCGGCTCGAGCCATAGGATGCTAGGAGTATCTATGGCCTCCTTTATCATTCTCTCCCGAGTCCAGGCAGGGATGAGAGTCTTCCTGCTCTCAAGGAGATCGTGGGCTTCTTTCTTCTTGCGTTCGGCTTCTTCAGCCTCTCGCGCCGCACGAATGTAGTCATCATCAACATTGCGACTGTTTTTGCGCTTCAACATGTCCGCAATGGTTTCTTTATCTTCATCTTCATCTTCTTCCTCAGCTATGTTCTTTCCTTTATCCTTCACACCCGAACCCGAAGTTTGACCAGTCGGAGGTGGTTCGGTTGTGTGAGTAGCTTTGGAGGAAGGAGGTGGTTTCGATCCGGACTTCACTTCTCCCCCTTGTTTCGGATCGGACACTAAACTAGGTAAGCCTTCAATTTTGCTGAGAAGGTCCAGGGCAGGAGCAAGTTTTTCAACAAGGGTTTGCCTCACCGAATGATTGAGAATCGGATCGTGTGCTTCCAGGATGTTGGATAGGGCAGCGTGTACATCCGAAACACAAGATTTTATAACCTCCCATTCGGATCGAAGAGCTTCAATCTGTTGGTGAGAGTTTGAAAGTTGAGAGCTCTTGACCTTTAGGGCGGTGGTTTTACTTGCCAGAACGTCCATTAACGAATTCTCGGCAGCAAGATCCGCTTGAAGTTTAGCGAGACGCTCGTCAATGGAGGCACGAAGGGCCGAGTTGTCGTCGCTGATAGATTGGCAAAGGGTAGCGAATGACTGTAACTCCGTTGAGACGAACTTGGCCAATTGCTGAACGATTGGTTCCAAAGTTGTCTTGGTAGAATCAGCGCTCTCCTGTAAGGACTTCAACAGGGAAGAGGCGTCAGTGAATAGTTTATCGACTTTTGCGGTCGCTGCCTCACATGCTTTTGTGGAGGCGTCTATGGCTGCAGTGGCTGAAGCGACAGAATCATGCTGAGCCCTGGAGAAGGCATCAACAATCTTCTGAAGAGCGGCCTCAGAGAGAGAGGACTGAGTGTTGGAAGATGAAGCAAGAAGTAAGTCAACCTTCTCGTTTAGCTCCTTAAGATGCTTCTTTGTGACCGGAGCATCGTTCTCATCGTCGCTTTGAACCTGAAACGGACTAAAGTAGACCGAATCAAAGGTCATATTGTCCCCTCCAAGGAAAGGAGTATCTCCATCAGAGGCATGATCTGGAGATGGTGGGGGTGGGGATGCTGGGGGTGTGGTGGTTTGAGTAGGTTCAGGTTGAGTATTGGTGGGGGTAGTTTCTGGTGGTGGTTGAGTGTGGGTAGGTTCGGTTGTATGTTGGGTTTCGGTTTGAGGTGGTGGTTCGGTTACAGGTGGTTTTTCGGTTGCATCGGTATGAACCCCCGTATCAGATACGTTGGTTGTAACCTTTGCAGTTGTTGTAGTTGTATCTGTGAAAATGGGTGGTGGTATAGGGAAAGAGGTTTGAGGAATGGTGGTAGTGGGGGTTATGGTGGGAATGGAAGTAGGGATTGTTTGAGTAGGAGAAGGAATGGGTGAGACATGAATTTCCATGTCTGGGGTAGGTGATCGGGGTGGGGTGTTGCCTCTTGGAGGGGTTTCGCCTATTTGAGAGCCGTCCGAACCCGAACGCTCGCCTTCTGAGTCACTCGAAGAGGAAGCGATAAGAAGCTTTCGCTTCGGTTGAGTCTTCCTTCTCTTCGGCTGCAGGGATGGTGCAGGTTTGGTTGTTTTCCTCTTCCTGGGAGAAGGACCTTTGGGAGCTTTGGTCACTTGCTTCCCTTTATCCGCCTTTTTGCCCCTGTTAACCGGTTTGTCAGCATCATGGATGGACTTGAGCATTTCCTGTGTGAGTTCCCTAGGCCCAGTTGCCCTGAACTCCTTAATTGTCCGGATGAGTCTGCTGTCAGACGGAACATCGCCGTACATTGTCTCAGAAATAGAGCCAATGGAAGAAAACTTGGATGCATCAGAGACGATGATCTTCGTAGTATGAAAAGGACCTATCGAAGACATCGATGTACCAGCAGCAGTTGGGACATCAAGTTTATCCATTGCCCATTTTGTGATAAGAATCCAGAACCGGGCATATGACACCTCAGAATGTCGTGATGAAGAAGAAAGGCTCACGATGAGCTGTTACCAGAGAACATACCCATAGTCAAGATTGACTCCGTTGTAGATGCCATACATAATCGACAAGAACAGTCGACTAGAACCATCGGATCCTGAGCTCCGTTCAGATAAGCCCTTGAAGAGGACTGTAAACATGTCGTTCCACTGTGGCGGCAAGCAGGATTTCTTAAACTTCGCGACGGAGGTGAGCGCCTCCGTGTACCCCATGTTATAAAACATGTTGTAAAGATGCCCAAGCGGAATTGTCTCCGGATTGATTCTTGTAGGATCAGCAGCCAACCCAAGCAGTGTGCAAAATCGTTGTCTAGAAATGGAGGTCTTGTGATCAGCAACCTCGAAGAACACCCTCTCGACTGCTTTGTCGTAGTGTGCAGTCGCATACACCTGCGATAGAATCTCCATGGGCACAGACTCAACCCTAGAAAGAGCTGGAGCGATTTGTGAGTACTTCAGGCACTCGATGATCGGCGACATATAAGAGTCGTACGCCAGAGGGTTTAGGTCGATCACCAAGCATTGGTGAGGACGAATGGGTAGTATATGTGAGGTAGCATGGACTGAGGATGATTCCGCCATTGTTGAAGGTAGGAAGAAGAAGAGGAACAGTAAAGCTTTTGGGAGTTTTTGCTCTCTTGGAAATTCGGATGCAGTAAAGAGGTAAATGGGAGTGGAGACTGCCTTTTATAGTGGGTGAAAGGAGAGAGAAAAATAGTTTCAAATCTTCTATGGAAATACGAAAAGGTTTCCGAAATGACAGATGCGTGACAGTTAAGGCATGCGATGATCACGTAGGAGAGAGAGTGTCAGATTCCTAGGAACACGCCGCCCAACAAGCGTCGTTTCAGAACAAACCGTTTCGTATCACACGCGCCTTGAAGTGCCAAAGAGGAGCCGCTTGAAATTCGCACACGCGTCCATTATGTCAGTAAAAGAATGGGCGTTTCAAATTCACACACGTCCCCTTTTTAACTGTCGTTTGAAATTTCAATCCGTTGATCTCCCGCCTGAGTCAGCAACCCTTAGTCTTATCTCGAAAATAGCATCTTTTGAATTAATTTCCCACGTGGATGATTTTTGACCACAGCTTGATAATTAACCACCAAAGTAATAATACAGCCTGTAATTATTAGTATCGGAATTTTGGAAAATCAAAGATTTTCGTGCTAAGAGTGTAAAAAAAAAAGAAATAAAGCAACTCTTTTTAGGAATAAATGTGATGTCAATAATGACACGAAACAAATGATCCCGGGCACGAATCTCTTCCTTCAAGATCAAGAGAGACCTTAAAGTGTTTATGTGGATTCCCGTTGAATGACGATCAAACACTTATTAATAAATGCTGAAAGGTTTCTTTTAATTAGGCTATGTAAGGGTGGCTTTCGCTTTGATGCAACAATTCTAATCTTGATATAAGAAAAAAAGTGATCAAAGTACTTGTGAGACCGGTGTAGTCTGTTGAACAAGTAGGTAGGAATAAATTTTAAATAGCTTGGAAAATATAAAATCTCAACAAAAAAATGAAAACTGGATCCCAAGGGAAGAAATGTTATGGTGTTTAACAATTTCATAGGAATCACACAAAATAAGATTTGAGATTTCAGCTAGGTACATCCGTCAATTCTTTTGGTGAAAACTTGAGCAAATTAATTGTTCACCGTCAATTCAGATTAGGTGTTGAATTTTGGGTTTCACTCAGCTCGTAGTGGCACGAAACTAAGATCATAAACACAGATGTTGTGTAACCATAAACCTCAGTGGTAATTTCTGAGAGTCTCAAGGGGTACATTGATGAAACGAATGTAATGGAGAAATGTGATGGAGATGGTGTAGAAATTAAAGTACCTCTGCTGTGAAAATAAGGACCAAGCAGAAAACTCTTATCTCATGTGAGAGGAGAGTGAGGTAGCTCTTGATTAGAATAAATGTGCCAGCCTAAGTGGGAAGACAAGGTTTGTTTATACCAAGTCATTAAGGCTTTTATTCAGAATCTTATGAGGCTTGAGACACATACAGCAACATGCTTCTAGGGACACTTAAGTAATCCAACAATTATATCCCCATAAACGAACGAACACTTAAATAAAAGAAGAAAATATTTTTGGAGTTTTTGAGATATAAAATAAAAAAGAAAATAAAAAAAAAATTAAGCAAGAAAGAAAAGAATAAGACTTAGAAAGAAAAAAAAACTTTGGAAAAATTTGGTAACCGAACCCGAGCGTTCGGTTGGATTCGGTTTAAGAAAATTTTGAAAAACCGAACCCAAACCTTCGGTAGGTTTCGGTTAAAGAAAATTTTGAAAAACCGAACCCGAACCTTCGGTAGGTTTCGGTTTTGGAAAATTTTGAGAAACCAAGGAATTTAAGCTTGCAATAAGAAAATACTTTGACAATAAGAGAAATAACTTTGTACATGAAATATACAACCAAGAAATCTACCTATGTGGTGATGAGCGAGTCAGATGATTTAACTGAACCTGAACGTTCGGTCAATTTCGCTTCTTACGTTTGAGGTTGAGAGGTAGTTTGAGGTACTGACTCTGATTCCATCATACCTAGCCCTTGTAAAATTCTGTTGAATGATGCTTCAGGAAGAGCTTTGGTAAAGACGTCAGCCAGTTGATCAGTGGTTCTTACAAAGTGTACTTCAACGTTTCCATCTTCCACATGATCTTTGATGAAGTGATACCTCAGTGCTATGTGTTTGGTTTTAGAGTGTTGCACTGGGTTATGACAGATCCTAATTGCACTTTCAGAGTCACAATATAGTGGGATCTTCTTCATATTGAGTCCATAGTCTCGAAGTTGACTCTGGATCCAAATCACTTGAGAGGTGCAAGATGCAGCGGCTATGTATTCAGCTTCGGCAGTGGACAACGACACGCACGTTTGTTTCTTTGATTGCCAGCTGACTAACTTTCCGTCAAGGAATTGACAGCCGCCAGTGGTGCTTTTTATGTCGAGTCCACATCCTCCAAGGTCTACATCTGAGTAGGCTTGAACGAAGAAGCCTGAGTTGGAAGGATACCATAGACCTAAGGAGGTGGTTCGCTTCAGATAGCGTAGAATGTTCTTTACTGCAAGCATGTGAGGTTCGCGTGGGTTTGCCTGAAATCGAGCACAATAACACACAGAAAACATGATGTCAGGCCTGCTAGCAGTAAAATACATTAGTGAGCCTATCATTTGACGATAGAGCGTGATATCAACAGCCGGTTTGTCTAGGGATGGAGTTAGCTTGGTGCCGAATGCCATTGGGACTTTGACTTTGGAGTCTCCCATCATTCCAAACTTTGCTAGAAGAGTCTTCGTGTAAGCTTCCTGATTGATAAAGATGCCTTCGGGTCCCTGTCTAATATTTAAACCAAGGAAAAAGCTAATCGGACCCATTGAGCTCATTTCAAATTTAGTCTCCATCAGCTTTCTGAATTCAGCTGTTAGGCTGGGATTCATTGAGCCAAAGATGATATCATCGACGTAAATTTGAACGATCATAAGGTGGTTACCTTCCTTTTTGCGAAAGAAGGTTGGGTCAACCGAACCTTGTTTGAATTTGGACATCTTTAAGAATTTAGTTAGCGTTTCATACCAGGCTCTCGGAGCTTGTTTGAGTCCATACACAGCTTTATCCAGAATGTAGCAATGATTTGGATATTTTTCATTTACGAACCCAGGAGGTTGCTCCACATACACTGTTTCTTCGAGTTCTCCATTAAGAAATGCACACTTGACGTCCATTTGGAAAACTTCAAAGTTTTTGTGGGCAGCATAAGCTAGAAATATGCATACAGATTCCAGCCTAGCTACAGGAGCGAAAGTCTCTTCATAATCAATCCCTTCCTCCTGACAATATCCTTTTACGACCAGACGAGCTTTGTTCCTTATGACGTTCCCTTCCTTGTCCATTTTGTTCCTAAAGACCCATTTGAGACCAACAACTGATGCATCTGGAAGAGTTGGAATGAGGCGCCAGACTTTGTTCCTTTCAAATTCGTTCAGTTCGTCTTGCATCGCTTGAACCCAATCGGAGTGATCGAGAGCAGTGTTAACTGTCTTCGGTTCAACTTTTGATACAAATGAGTTAAACATGCAAAATTCAACTTTGGAAAATAAGGATGTCAGTTTTGCCTTGAGTTGTGATTGGGTTAGAACCTTTTCAGAAACATTGCCAACAACTTAAGAGATAGGATGATCTCTGGTCCATTTGGTAAGAGGAGGGTAGTTTGGATCAAAGGTTGGGTCCAGTTCAGCATTGATCATTTCTTCTCGCTCGGATTGACTTTCGTAGTCGAGTGACATATCAGCTTGCTCCCCCTCGATAGATGGGCTTTTTGGAATGCTTTGAGAAACTTGAGGTTCAGAGGATTCTTGTGGTGCTGGGCTTTCAGGCGTTGATGCACCTTCGGATGGTGAACCACTTTCGGTTGAAGAAGTTCGTTCGGTTGGAGAAGAACTTTCAGTTGCAGTTGGAGAGCTTGGCTCCCCCTCAACATGTGAGGTCGGTTGAGTTGATGACGGTTGATCCTCCCCCTCGACTGAAGCATCGTTTGATGGAGGTTTGTCAGAATTCGATCCTCCTTCGTTCATTCTCCTGGCAGCTTCCTCGACAATTTGCTTCATATGGTCTACCTTGTTGTCTGTTGCTCCTGCTTCTAAGAAAGTAGCTTTCTCTGGTTCGTCAAATAGCTCCATAAACTTCTTGAATAGATTAGCGATCGAGACTGTGACTTGGCCAGTTTGAGGAAAGATTTCCCCAGTTGTGTCTTCTTTGGCCTGTAGCTTTTTGACATAGCTATCGTCGAAAGTCACGTAGTAAGTCTCTTCTATTTTTCTCGAACGCTTGTTTAGAACTCTGTATGCTTTGGAAGTGAGAGAGTAGCCCAGAAAGATTCCCTCGTCGGCTTTGACATCAAACTTGTTGCGGTGTTCTTTAGAGTTAAAGATGAAACACCGTGAGCCGAACACGTGGAAAAATTTCACATTGGGCTTTCTGTTATTGAGAATCTCATAAGGTGTGAGCGTGAATCGCTTGTTGAGATAGGACCTGTTCTGTGTAAAACAAGCAGCAGAAATAACATCAGCCCAAAAATAAAGAGGTAAGGAAGCGAAACTTAGCATTGTTCGGGCAGCTTCACACAAAGAGCGGTTTCGTCTTTCGACAATTCCGTTCTGTTGAGGTGTGTAGGGAGCAGAGAAGTTGTGACTTATTCCCTTTTCTGCCAGAAATTCTTCAAATTCTTTGTTTTTGAATTCCAGACCGTTGTCACTCCTGATGTTGCGAACGACCTTCTTGAGCTGTACTTCAATCTGCTTGATGAACACTTTCAGCTTATGAGTCGCTTCAGATTTGAGCTTTAGAAAGAATACCCATGTAAATCGCGAAAAGTCATCAACAATAACAAGAATATACTTGCTACCACCGATGCTTTCGATAGATGATGGACCACACAAATCAATATGAAGTAATTCGAGTGGTTCAACAACTTTCGTGTTGATTATAGATGAATGACTTTGACGACTCTGCTTCCCCATTTCGCATGCAGCACACAAATGATCTCTGTCGAACTTGAGCAATGGAAGACCTCGAACATGACCTCCAGTGACAAGTTTGTTGATATCTTTAAAGTTGAGATGAGAGAGTCTTCGGTGCCACAACCAGCTTTCGTCAGATTGTGCTTTTGATAACAGGCATATAGCTGGGTTTCCTTTGATGGGTTTAAGGTTTAGAGGAAACATTTCACCCTTACGCTCCGACTTGAGAATTACTTTCTTTGTCTTCTTCTCAATAATTTCAGAACCTTCATCGTCGAATGAGACTTTGAGACCTGTACCTCCAACAAGTTGAGATACACTGATGAGGTTGTGTTGTAGCCCTTCTACATAAGCCACTTTCCTTATAGTGAAATCACCATTGGTAATCATTCCGTATCCCTTTATGGTGCCGAAAGAGTTATTCCCAAACTTGACGTTGCCACCATTTGAAAGAGACCTATATTCCCTGAGCTCTGCTTTCCTCCCTGTCATGTGACGTGAGCAGCCACTATCGATGTACCATTCTTCGTCAAACTGCTCGTCACTTATAACCTGCAAAAATTAAGCAGATTTAGGAACCCAAAGTTTCTTGGGTCCTCGTGAGCCTTTCACAGGTACAGGAATAGTAAGAGAGATGTCAACAAGATATGTTCGTTTTATTAGTGTTGTTTCATCTTTCCTTTTAATGGTAAAAACTTTGATTTTATTAGGATTAGGTGCATTCGGTTTAGAGTCTGATTTGGATGTTGAATCCTTCTGTTTGCCTTTTTGTTCAGCTGACGAATGAGATTTTTGAGAACGAACAGAATGAAATTTTGAGTGAGATGGAGATGAATTGGAAGAATTAGAAGAATTAGATGAGTGAGAATGAGAGGGCTTAGATTGAGATAACTTCTTGGCTGGAGACTCTAGGTGACCCTTTTGCTTTTGATCATTGGTGGGACTGACCTTAGAGTTTTGATCTCTTTTGACTTCTGAACCGAACCTTTGCTTTCGGTTGGTGTCATCTTCTGAACTGAACCTTGGTTTTCGGTTGGATTCGTTCTCTGAACCGAACCTTGGCTTTCGGTTGGATTCGTTCTCTGAACCGAACCTTGGCTTTCGGTTATTGTGGCTCTCGTGTTTTTTTAACAGGATTATTCTCAAACTTTAGATTCTTGTCTTGATGTGAGAAATATGCATTCTGGGATTGCCAGAATTGTTTCCTTTCAGAGAGATTCTTCCTGTATCTCTGGTTCCTTTCACGTTTCTGATTCCTCATCTGCTTCGGTTGATGATGGATATTGGCTTTCATTTTCGGTTTCTCTTTGGCTGGTTCACTTTGAACTGTGGGAGTTTCACTTTGAACTGAGGAACTAAAAGGAATGTCTTCTTTTGCCGAACTTCCATTTTCTTGAGGAATGTCTTTCGTACCACTGGTGCTTGGCTCATCGAAATTATCTGGCTTGTTCAAGGGTTCTGGTATGTATCTACCTTTACTCATCCATGAGGTTCTTTCTGATAAGCCTACCGTTTCATTTGCATTATCGATTGGAGCTGACCAGAAGTACTCATCGCAGCCATCAGCATTGTCTTCATTTACAATAGCTGTGAGTTCAGCAGTCTGATATTCGGTTACTCCAGTGACCTTGTACACTTGATTTGGAGTGGTCCTGACCTTTTGATATACAACCGCTTTTTCTGATAAGATTGGGGACTTTTGTTGGGACAATCGAGCGAACTCCATTGAATTTTCTGAAATTAGATTCTTGTGGTTTTCAGGTTCGCTTTTCACAAATTCTGAGCAGTCAACCGTGTCCTCTACAGAAATTTCACTCATATTGTCATCCTCATTAAGCTCAGATGCATTTTCAACATCAATTTTGTTTTCTGAGCTCAAGTTGGCGTTTAAAGAGTCAAATTTTTGTATGGTTTCGGTTCTCAGTTTAATTCTATCATTTTCATCCAAAAGGTTTTTAAGCATGTCCTTGTGGTCCTTGGATTTAATGAAAGATTCTATTTTGTCCAGTCCATACATGTAGGTCGGATTGACGTCATCAGATGATATCACACTCTCACAATTATAAGCTTCGGCATCAATTTCATCCTCCTTAAACTCAAGGAAGGGAAAAATCATGCGATGAATCTTTTGGCCTATTTCACAGTCCAAGTGAAGCTGAGTAATATTAGTATAAAGACGTTTTGCAATCAAACAAAAAACGTTACGCTGTTTTAACAACTTTAAATTGTCTCTTTGTAAATAAATGTTTTCATCTTTTATTTTAACTAATTCAGACTCCTTCAACTCGATCCACATGCGCCGCTCCTCACTCTTCGAAGACACCCTGCTTAATTGATCAGTTAGGTTAGAATTGGTGACTCGAGTTTGAGTTAAACTACTATCTAGATGAGAAATTCGTGAATTAACATTTTTTAGTTCTTTTTCATATGAGGATTGTGGTACTTTAAATGAAACAAAAACCGATTGTACCTTCTTGATCAGTTCATCGAGCTCGTTGAACTGCACGCTGAGCGGTTTGGCCATAAAGCACATATCCTGCTGCTCCTTCGGTTCATTGCTTCCACCATCAGTGTTGTATCCCCTCATCTGAGATACATCGGACACCATGAAGCACCTTCCTCCACTGCTCTCCTCCTTTGCCACACAAGCCTTTCCATGAGAAGGCTTCCTCACTTCATCGTCTTCAGAGTCGGTTGACCAAACTTCCACTCCACCGAACTCGTCATCAGCAACCGAACCCTGCACAATTAGAACATTCATGGAAGGGTTAGCGGTAGATTTCTTCTTCCTCATCTCATCAAGCTTTTTCTGCAGCAAAGCTTCCTCATCCTTTTCAGCCATCTTTTTGAGGACACAATCCTTAGCATAGTGGTTTTTTTCTCCATAGTAGTAACAACTTACTCCAGAATCACCATCTGCCTTCGGTTCCTTCTTGGACTCTTCAACCTTCGGTTCATTGTTAACCTTTTCTGAACTATAACTCCCCTGCCAGTTTCGGTTTTTATTGTTGGGGAATCTCTTCTTAATGAACCTCTTGGGGTTAGACACCATCATAGCATAATCCTCAGACGTGAGGTCATATTCCTCCAAGTTGAGGTCTTCGTCCTCCATCACAGCTTTACTTTTTGACAGGAGGGCCAGCGAACCAAGACTTGAGACAACATTCTTTTCCTGCAGCACAATCTTCTCCTGAGACTTGAGAATACCCACCAGTTTCGCTAAAGAATATGATTTAAACTGCTCATGGGCTTTAACTGTAGATACCACTGCTCTCCACTCTGACCTTAGACCATTTAGAAACGTAACCTTCTGCTCGATAAGTTTCCTTTCGATGTCATGTTTGATCATCTTGCTGAGAAGATGATTGAAGCGATCGAACATTTGGGTCACAGTTTCTTCGGCTCCTTGCCTGAATTCTCCAAACTCAGATAAGAGCAAGGTTTGGATAGAGTGTTCAAGATCCTCGTCTGTAGAGTACAGTTCACGAAGCCTATCCCAGACTTCCTTTGCCGTCGTGCATGAGCTTACCAACCTGAAAGTGTCGGACTGAAGGGCGAATCTGATCAATCTTAACGCCTTGATATTGCACTGGAATTTATCCTTTTCATCTTGCGCAATATCTTTAACATCCTTCAGCAGATCATTGTACTCCTTTTGAGTTTTGATAATCTTCGACGTTGCAGAGTGAGAAAACGGTCCATTGATAATTGCTTCCCATATGAGGTATCCATTATCCTCAGATCCTATAACATAGTCTTCGAATTGATGCGCCCAGACTTCATAATCATGGGTATATAGGATGGGAATCTTCGTGGTTGAACCAATGCTGTTGGAAATATTGATGGGATTCGATTGCGTCTCGTCCATAATAATCGAATAACCTGTTTAAAGATCAGACTTGTAATAAATCAGATTAGGGCAAAACAATAAATATCAAGATACGTCAATAATGAGATGACAGCTCAATAAATATCAGTAATTGCGGAAAAACCCTAATTGAAACCTTTTCACAGAAAAGAAGTGTATCGATTACACAGCCTCCTGCTCTGATACCAATTGATGTGATTAAAACTTAATCTTGAAGATCGATTAGATATTAAACAGGTAAATGATGATTAAACAGTAAGAACATGAAAATAAAGAACAAGTCAAGAATGAATCAAACGAGTCGAATGATTATAAAATAACCCTCAGAAGAGCTCGATCAAGAACATCAACTGTAGAGGGTTGGAGGTTTACAAGAACGATGAAAGAAATCTGTAATACTATCGTAATGCTATCAATCGATCTATCAAAACTTCTCTAATCATTAACCTAATATGCATGCAAGCATATTCTTATATAGTAAACCTTACAAGCTCACGGTTGGACAGGCCCAAACCGGAGCACAAAATAAATGGACTAACAGCCGAGCCCAATGACGCAACACATAGACGAATCTTCAACCCAACAAAATGACTTTCTAAAAGCTAAGATAAAAGAGTTTTGAGAAGGAACAAGTGTGTGATGTGCGCAACCAGTCGAGCTCAAGTAAGTATTCCCCATAGTATCCATACAAGTTATCTTATGTCTATCAGTTTCAGTAGAACAACATGATAGAATAGGACTAAGGATCTAGGAATGATGCCTTATGTGCGTGCTTTATGTGCTTCAACTTATGTGAATGGCGTGCTAGTATTGGGTAGACAGCAGTAGGATAGCCTGTTTAGGTTATGCCTGATAGTATGAGCTTATTGTATGCTAGTACAGTTTCTCACTATGAGAACAGATTTGCTTGAGCAGATTTCCTACATCCGAATGTTGCTTGCTTTGTGCTTTGCGGGACTTTGAGTGATGGGAGTTAGCCATTAGGTGAATACGTCATGTCACACGTGGTCATGGTTGAATAATCTCAGAGTGCTGGATTTGGCCCTATTGCGCAGCTCCTGTCTGAGTCTAACCGTTTTAGGGATGAGTCTATTACTCGAAGGATTATCTGAGCCTCATCACATGTGATGGTATTCAGGTAATGGCTAATTGGCATTACAAGGAGGCCTTCAACAGCTGAGGACCGGTTTGGGTGGGGTCAGAGATTTTCCCTAGGGCAAGCCTAAAATGGGAATAGCAGAGAATCAGCAATAGTGAAAGGGACTTGGTGGAGTCAATGCAGACCTTGAGGAATGTACGGATAGATGTGGAAGGTAGTATGGGCTCGTACTACTAAAAGTAGAGGATCCATACCTGAATTGAGGAAGGCTGAGACAACACCAGGGAACTTGTAGTGGATGTGATCCCTCTAGAGGTATCGGTACCCCTAACGGTTGGTATTATGTTTTGCAGAATGGTGGTACTATGACACAAGCCAGTAGTTGGCAGTTTAGGAGAGGGATCGGGTTCGGGATCAGGTTCCGAGCTAGTAGATGAGAGGCTACGCGAGTTCATCGTGTCAGAGATCACCAGAGGCATCCTTGAGTCGACCCCCATCATCTTCGGGTCGATCAAGGAAGGGATAGTTGAGTTGATGGAGGATCTCCTCAGGGTGTTCAGGAGTGATATGGCGTCTGGACAGTCAGGATCCTGCATATTGTCCTTTAAGGACTTCAGGGGCTGTGGCGTGCCAGATTTTCATGGGGTGAAGGACATTGAGTCCGCGCAGCTGACCAGCTTCTGCCCCGAGGGGTCGAAGGTACGATTTGCAGCAGGGTGTCTGAGGAACCAGGCTAGGAATTGGTGGGAGTCGGTTGGTGACTCTCTGGGAGCCTCGAATTTTGAGGCTATGACATGGTCGGATTTCGTGACCCGGTTCCGAGCAGAGTTTGCGCCAGCTGTAGAGCTTCAGCATTTGGCCAGGGAGTTTTTGGACATGAGACAGACTACGGAGACTATGGCGGAGATCACCGCCAAGTTTCGAGAGAGGGCATTGCTGGTGCCCAGTATGCGGGAGATGAGGATATGAGGAGGACTCGCTACCACGACATGCTACAGGCCGACATTCGGGAGCATGTTAGTTTTTCAGCGTGCCCTACCCTGGATTCTATAATTGCCAGGGCTAAGGAGAGAGAGATTGATCTGGAGCATGTCCGGAAGAGGAAAGCCGAGGAGGGGCAGATGATTGGGGCTTCGGGGAAGAAGTCTAAGGGATTAGATGGTAGGCCGAAAGGCCAGTCAGGACCAGGCCACTGCAGGAAATGCGGCATGCCACATGAGGGGGTGTGTAGACTGGGATCGTCGGGCTGCTACAAGTGCGGAAAGACGGGGCACTTCAGCAGGGATTGTACTGCCCCTACACCGGTTATTCAGACGTCTGAGTTGCTCTGTTTCTACTGCAACCATACGGGCCACAAGAAGGCCAACTGCCCCCAGTTGACAGCAACATCAGCGCCAGTGAAGGCGCCAGCTCCAGCAACCCTGCGGATCACTGGTGGCTGGTAGGGCAAGGCAGAGGCTCCAGTGGTGAGGAGCCGGGCATTCCAGTTGACTATCGAGGAGGCACGCGCTGCACCCGATGTGGTGACGGGCATGATTTCTTATCTTTATGCTTTATGATGCGCTGCTGTGATTTTTATATGTGATGTATGTACTCTTAGGATCGTTCCATGTGAACGGTATCCTAGTTCAGGTATTATTTGATTCGGGGGCAACCCGATCATTTGTCTCTATTGCGCTTAGCAAGAAGTTTCCTGAGTCTTCGGGCATGTCGGATTGCCCTTTAGAGGTAGAGATTGCAGATGACCGATCGGTGCGAGCATCGACGGTATTCCGAGACTATGTGCTGAGATTATTCAAGGAGCGTTATCTGGTGGATCTGGTTCCTATTCCGTTGATAGGGAACAAGGTGATTATAGGCATGGATTGGTTGAGCCCCAATGGGGCAGTGATAGATTGCGCACAAAAGCTGGTTCGGATCAGGACCCCAAGTGGGGGAGAGTTGGTAGTTCAGGGCGAGAGGCCACATCAAGGACCAGCAGTATGTTCCACAGCGAGAGCTAGGCGTTCCCTTCAGCAGGGTTGCACAGGATATGTCACTTATGTTATGGACACCCGGGAGGCAGGTAAGGCGACAGTGGGCGATGTGCCCATGGTACGAGAGTTTACGGATGTATTCCCCGAGGAGTTGCCTGGGATACCTCCGGAGAGGCAGGTGGAGTTTAGGATCGACCTAGTCCCTGGTGCGACTTCGATAGCCAAGGCACCGTATCAGTTGGCTCCTCCTGAGATGCAGGAGTTGTCTACATAACTACAGGATCTGTTAGAAAAGGGATTCATTAGACCGAGTAGCTCTCCCTGGGGAGCCCTGATTCTGTTTGTGAGGAAGAAGGACGGGTCGCATCGGATGTGTATAGATTACCGGGAGCTGAACAAGGTAACGGTGAAGAACCGTTACCCATTCCCAAGGATTGATGACCTCTTTGACCAGCTACAGGGGGCATCTTGGTTCTCCAAGATTTATTCGCATTCAGGATATCATCAGATGAGGGTCAGAGAGGAGGATGTACAGAAGACTGCGTTTCAGACGCGCTATGGCCACTACAAGTTTGTGGTGATGCCCTTCGGGCTCACTAATGCTCCTGCCGCGTTCATGGACCTCATGAACCGCATGTGTAGACCGATGTTAGACCGGTCTGTGATAGTGTTTATTGATGATATCTTGGTTTACTCCAAGATGCAGGAGGAGCACAAGGAGCATCTGCGAGAGGTTCTGGAGACTTTAAGGAGGGAGAACTTGTATGCTAAGTTCTCCAAGTGTGAGTTCTGGTTGCACGATGTGCAGTTCCTTGGGCATCTCGTCAACCAGAACGGGATTTCAGTGGACCCGGCCAAAGTGGAGGCCGTGATGAGATGGCAGGTTCCGAAGTCTCCATCCGAGATTTGGAGTTTCCTAGGATTGGATTGCTACTATCAGAGATTCATCCAAGATTTCTCCAAGATAGTTGTACCCCTGACTAGGCTAACAAGGAAGGTCGTGGTCTTTCGTTGGGGGTCTGAGCAGCAGGCCGCATTCGAGACACTGAGACAGAGATTGTGCGAGGCGCCAGTCTTAGCTCTGCTAGAGGGCTTGGAGGATTTTGTTGTGTACTGCGATGCGTCCATCTCAGGTTTGGGCGCGGTACTGATGTAGAGAGGGCATGTCATCGCCTACGCGTCGAGGCAGCTGAAGCCTCACGAGGCGAACTACCCGACGCATGATTTGGAGCTGGGGGCTGTTGTATTCGCCCTCAAGATTTGGCGTCATTACCTCTATAGGGTTCGTTGTACCATCTACACGGACCATAAGAGTTTGAGGTACCTCATGGATCAGTCGAATCTAAACATGAGGTAACGTCGGTGGATGGACGTGGTAAAGGATTACGATTGCGAGATCCTTTATCACCCGGGGAAGGCCAATGTGGTGGCCGATGCGCTTAGCCGCAGGGCAACGCCGACCAGGGATATCTGCCTGAGGATGACAGTGGTGACTCCGCTGTTGGAGCGGATTCGGGAGGCCCAACGGGAGGCCATGAAGGAGGAACATCGGAAGAGCGAGCGGATCGTGGGGCAAGTTTCCTCCTTCGACTATGATAGCCGAAGATTATTGACACTACCGTAGGGCGTGGGTGCCATACCACAGGGGTGTGCGCCAGGTTCTGATGGGGGAGGTGCACAAATCTCAGTTCCCCATTCATCCCGGGGCGACGAAGATGTATAGGGATATTCGTCTGGATTATTGGTAGCCCTGCATGAAGCGGGATGTGTCATGGTTTGTGGAGCGGTGCTTGACCTGCAGGAAGGTCAAGGCTGAGCATCAGAGACCTCACGGCAAGATGCAACCATTGGATATTCCGCTGTGGAAATGGGAAGACATCACGATGGCTTTTATCACCAAGCTTCCCAGGACCACGCGGGGAGTGGATTCGATCTGGGTCATCGTCGATCGATTGACCAAGAGCGCCCATTTTATCCCGATTCGGGAGAGCATCTCGGCCGACATGTTGGCCGACATCTATATCCGGGAGGTGGTGGTGCGGCACGGTGTGCCAGTTTCTGTGATTTCAGACAAGGATGTGTGGTTCACTTCCAAGTTTTGGAAGAAGTTTCATGAAGAGCTGGGTACTCGTCTGTATTTTAGTACCGCCTTTCACCTGCAGACGGATGGTCAGAGCGAGCGGACCATCCAGAACCTGGAGGATATGCTGCGAGCATGCGTGTTAGACTTCGGGGGTAGTTGGGATACCTACCTTCCATTGGAAGAGTTCTCCTATAACAATAGTTATCATACGAGCATTGATCGTCCTCCCTTCGAGATGCTATATGGGAGGAAGTGCAGGACCCCGATATGTTGGGGCGAGGTTGGCCAGAGGGTAATGGGGAGCACTGAGGTAGTGCTCAAGACGACAGAGAAGATTCAGCAGGTTTGGAGCAGGCTTCAGACTGCTCAGAGTTGGCAGAAAAGCTATGCCGATAAGCGCCGATCAGACCTGGAGTTCCAGGTCGGGGATATGGTTCTCCTGAAGGAGTCGCCATGGAAAGGCGTTATCCTATTTAGGAAGTGGGGCAAGTTGGGCCCAAGTACATTGGACCGTTCAGGGTTATACCCCGGTGGGCAAGGTGGCGTATAGACTATATTTTCCAGCTGAACTCAGTCAGATACACAACACTTTCCATGTTTCTCAGCTGCAAAAGTGCCTGGTGGACGCCTCAGCAGTGGTACCCTTGGAGGACATTCAGGTTGATGGAAGCCTGAACTAAATTGAGCGATCGGTGGCAATCCTCGACCGAAAATCGAAGGATTTGAGGAACAAAAGAGTGGAACTTGTGAAGGTGCAATGGTAGCACCGGAAGGGGTTGGAGTGGACTTGGGAGCCGGTAGATGAGATGATGGAGCATTACCCTGAGCTATTTCAGGATCGAACAGCAGACTTCGAGGACGAAGTCTAAAATAAGTGGGGGAGAATTGTAGCACATGGTTCTTGGTACGTATTCTTTTATTAATATTTTTTGCATTTTGGCCTTGGACTCGGTGAGTCGAAGGACCAACTCGCCGAGTAGAAGAGAGATGAGACACACGGTTTAAGCTATGGAATTGACGAGTTGGGTCCCAGACTCGGCGAGTAGGCCCTTTCTGAACAAAAACCCTAACCCGAGGGTTTGCACCCTATTTAAACACTCATTCATCCCATTTGCTCCCAGAAAACCCCCATAGCAAACCCTAGCCGTTATTGAAGCAATCTAAGGCTTTTGGAGTGATTTTGGTGTTTTTGTGACCCAAGGAAGGAAGGAAAAGCTTGAAGGATCAAGAGGAGGCTAGAAGGATCTGATTTTGTGCATCATTTACAGTCTACAGAAGGTATAAAGTTTATACCTTGTTTTTTCTTTTGATAGATCCCATTTTGTGGAGTTCTAGGGTTTTCTAAGCCATTTTGGTCACCAACCATGATTGCAAGCATGGTTTGGGGTTGATGTTTACAAGGTAGAAAGTAGTGGCTTTTGCACTCAAAGAAGGCCCCATGCATTGTAAGAGCTTGTTTTAGGACCTTTTGAGCTAAAAGTCCCATGCAAGCACGTAAAGGCTGTAACTTTACGTGATAGATCGATTGTAGAAGCATATATCTATCTTTGGATCAAGGGTTGTACATCAGAAATCGAAGATTTAGTGAGTGGATGTGACCAACTCGACGAGTCCATTCTTGGACTCGGCGTGTCCAAGGTTTCTGTCCCATATTAGTTATGGGTCAAAAGGACCCAGTTGAGTGTGGAAATATTTTAAGGAGTCCTGGGGAGTGACCCAACGTTCTGGACCAAGCCATTGTTCTGGAAGTTCATGGGACTCGACGAGTGCATGAACGGACTCGGCGAGTCCAAGGCAATCTTCTAAGGATGAAGATCAACTCGACGAGTTGTTCATACAACTCGACGAGTCAAGGACAGGACCAGTGTATCAGTTGAAGATGAACTCGATGAGTTGTTCATACAACTCGGTGAGTCGGATGAGGATTCAGTCAATGTTCATTTAGAAGGAAACTCATCGAGTCATCGCCTAACTCTACGAGTAGAGACGGGTATAAGGACAAATGGAAGGATAGGGACTCGGCGAGTTGGCAAGCCAACTCAGCGAGTCAGGTCAACTGGAAGTTGACTTTGAATTTGACTTGGTCAGGGGTAAAATGGTCATTTTAACCTAAGAACAGTTAGCAGTGTATGACTAAGTGTTTTGTGGGAATTATAGCCGGAGGATTTCCGGAGCAGCAGCGGCAGCAGTCAGAGGATTCCCGCACAGATCAGCAGTTACTACGAGGTGAGTTACCTTCCAGTAGCGGTGGGTCTACGACCACAATGCTGGCCCACCAGTAGGAGTTGTATGTTAGATGATTGTCTTTGTGATATCATCTAGTTTTTCTACTACCTGATATGTTTTATGTTGGCATGATATGTTATATGTGATAGTAGTAGAGTTCGGTTGTTAGGACGGAAGGGTAGGTCAGGCACCCCAGATATGTCTGACAGTATGTGATGATATGTTTATATGTTGACATGATATGTTATATGTGATAGTAGTAGTAGGAGGGGAATAGTCCCCAAGTTCGGTTGTTAGGACCGAAGGGTAGTACAGACACCCCATATATGTCTGATAGAATGTTCATGATATGTTATATGTGATAGTAGCTGTAGGGGGTGGAATAGTTCCCGAGGATCGGTTGTTAGGACCGACGGGTAGGTCAGCACCCCAGAATGGCTTGACATGGGTAGGTCGGCACCCCATAATGGCTTGACACGCGTAGGTCGCCACCCTAGAATGGCCGTATTGAGAAGGTCGGGCACCCCAGAATTGCCCGACAGTATGTATGCTATATGATTGTATGGTATGTGGTACGATGGGGGAACTCACTAAGCTTCGTGCTTACAGTTACAGTTTTGGTTTCAGGTACCTCTTCAGCGAAGGGGAAGAAGTTGGCGCGGTAGCGGCATTTCATACACACACATTGCTTTCCGCACTATGAGTTATTCTGGGATGTGTACTCTGACAATATTATGTTTTTACGATTCGGTTTTCAGAAACGAGACATGTTTTTATGAAATGAGATGATCGGTTGATATTTTGTTACAAATGTTTGCAAATCACTTAATCAAAAATGAAATTTTTGGACGTGAAAATTGAGTCGTTACAGCATGTAGGACTTTGAGTGAAAAAAAAGTGAGAAATTAAAAAAAAGAGAGAAATTACCAAAAAGTTGTAAGAATTTTGGAGCTGTCAAAGTACGTGTAACGCCTGTAGATCAGGGCTAGTCAATTTAGAAACAATAAGCGTCAAAAATGACTTTTTGATGGAAGGTTATCTAGAAGGATTAATCTTAACCAAGTTGTAGTATATGTCACAAGGTTTCCGTGCATATAAAGAACGCCAAAATCCGAGTTATAACGAAGAAGTTATGGCCCGTCGAAGTTTCGCGACAGAGCCGGCACGACGCAATGCAACGTAAAAAGTGAATTTACGTTAAAGCGGTATTTAGCCGAAGCAATCTAAATGAGAATCGAAGATCTCATTGTTGGTATCGAAGCGATAAAAAGTTAGGCGAGAACGGACGTCAAACGAAGAAGTTATGAATTTATAACGAAAGTTTATGTCGCGGCCTATTAAAAATAATTAATAAAAATAAAGTCAAAATTAGCCGACGGTGTCTAAACGAAAGTTGTAGAGCGTAGTCTCACCTTCGCGTGGATATAAAGAACGTCGAAAACGGAGTTCGTATGAAGAAGATATGAATTTCCGAAGATTATTAAATAATTTGTATTTATTTTTAATCTTTAATTCGGAAGCATTATCCGAAGGAGTCACCGGTCTGATCCGAGGTACGCGCCGCGTACTCGAGTACGCCCCGCGTACTCCGAAGTGTCGACATTCGCAGCAAGTGGCTTCGGATGACGCACGCAGTGACGTTTTTCGGACCAGTACGCCCCGCGTACGTGCGAGGCTCAGCCTCTATAAAAGGAATCCGAAGGCAGCCGATAGTTTTGCCAATTTCTCCTCTTCTTTCTCCCATTTTGCATCGGTTTGCGTGCCAGAAATACCCCGAAGCCCCGGTATTATTCTCTAGCCCCGAGGCGAGTCCCGAGATCCCGAAGATCCCGAGAAGTGCGGTTCCCGAGCCGAAGCTCTGCCCGCGAGAAGTTCGATTTTTGAAGAGATCTTCCAGATCTGCTGAGGAATACTACTTCTGCAAGTCGTAGTGCTGTCCGATCATCTTCTGATCAAGTGAGTGTATACTACCTTTCATAAACACGATAATAATACAAGTATGGTTTAATTGTATTAAGTATATTGTTGTTTATATGTGTGGGTGTGTAGTTGCTTTCTTCTAACACATCAATATGAAGTATTTTATACGAAATACGTGTTATGTGTATAGTTTTGTTGTTATGTGTGTGAATGTATATTCACTTTCTTCTATCTCATAGATCTGATTTATTCTCTATGAAATACGTGTTATGTGGGTGTGCCTCATCTGTTATGTGGAATAGGTATTGAATGAGAATGTTATACAGGTTTCAAACTATGGATAAAAATATATATTTTTATCTACTAATATGTTGGGTAGAACATGGGGAGACAGTTGATGTGTGATAAACAGATGAGAGGCCCCGATGTTGTTGTTGTTGATCTAGTTAATCAGCGAGTATGGATTAGATCAAGAGGTCAGTTTAGATCCGTGAGTAGGGATCAGATTTAGAGGTTAGTTTTAGATCCGTGAGTATGGATCAGGTAAAGAGATAAACTTGCTATTAGTCCGGGAGTATGGATTAAGACTAAGTTAATTGTCCCTAGTCCGGGAGTATGGATTGGGCACAGTTATAGATCCGGGAGTATGGATCAGATATGGATTAAGATTAAGATAATTGTCCCTAGTCCGGGAGTATGGATTGGGCACAGTTATAGATCCGGGAGTATGGATCAGATCAGGATTAAGGTATAGTTAATTGTCCCTATTCCGGGAGTATGGATTGGGTACAATTATTGATCCGGGAGTATGGATCAGATCAGGAGGTAGTTTTAGATCCGTGAGTATGGATCAGGTAGTTTTAGATCCGTGAGTATGGATCAGGTAGTTTTAGATCCGTGGGTATGGATCGGGTAGTTTTAGATCCATGAGTAGGGATCAGGTAAAGAGGAAAAATATTAGATGCGAGAGTTTAGATCGTGTCATTGTGAGGATCAATGGGGTGGGTTAAGAGTTGTCTTTATGTGGTGAAATTGTGCAGGTTTGAATGTTCTATATTTATAAATATATGATGTAACATTGTGGGATGAAAACCCTATATGCTCACCAGGCTCCCAAGCCTGACCCACTCAGTTTTCTTTTCATTACAGGTAATGACACAAGAGTATAAGTCGGCGGACTTGACGAGAGATTTTGGATTATAGATCAGTAGTTGAATAACTATTGTAAGGTCTATATTATGTTGTTTATGCTTTTGGTCTGTAACGAACATGACATCCCGAGGTTTTATTATTTAATAAAAATACATTCTTTTCGAGAAATGTTTTGATAAAATGGTTATCATATTTTATTTTGGGAACAAATTCCGCAACCGTTTTCTTTAAACGATCACTCTGATTTTGAAAACAAAGCATAAACAAATCGGTCTTTTCTGGCCGTGAAATTGGGGATGTCACAGTTGGTATCAGAGCATTAGTTTAAGCGAACTAGGAATTTGTAGGAAATTTCTAGACTTAAACTTAGAATGCTAAGTAATGATTGTGAGGAGTGTGTCTAAAATATGTTAGGTAGTGCACCTAAATTGACACAAGCACTAGTTCATTTTAGGAATGATGCCTAAAATGCTTTTATGTGCTAAATGTTTTGTGTGATAGCTATATTGACGCTATTATTTGTTCGGATCTATGGTCTATTGCCGACCAGATCTGGAAACCTTATGTGTTTAGGATTCTAAGCGTACGTCTACGATATTAGAACTAGCATGTAAACGTTTCGGAGTGATAAGGATGATTTGAATATCTATCGCGAATAAGGATCTAATTTCACCTTATTGGGTGTGTAGATCAAAAATGGTGAGAACAAGAAGTGGGGTTGGAAATGCTGATGAAAACAGGAATCAACCACCTGTGGTTGAGCAAGCACCTGTTGTAGCAGCAGCACCAGAGCCGATGACAATGGCTGGGGTGCAAGCGATGATACAGATGATGTTGGATCGCCAAATGGAGGAGACAAGGCGATTACTCCAACAGAATCGTGAGGAAGTGTCACTTCAAGTGGAGGAGCCTGAAGTGAATGGAGGGCATTCAGAGGGAGGTAACTACAGTGGGACGGTTGGACGAGCAGAACCCCCAGTAGTAGAAAGGAATGACCCAGAGAGGGAAAGAAACAGGGATGGGCGTATGTATAAAAATTTCTTGGGCGCCAAACCGCCAAGTCTTTCTGGAAGCCCAAAGTCTGTTGAGATTATGGACTGGATCTCCGAAATGGAGATGGTGTTTGAGAGTTGCGACTGTAGCAACAAACAGAAGACTGTCTTTGCAGTTAGACAACTAAAGACCGGAGTCTTGAGCTGGTGGAAGTTACTGGCAGATATGATGCCTCGAGGGGAAGCCCTGAAGATGTCTTGGGAATCATTCCTGGAGCAGTTAAAGATGCAGTACTGCTCAGAGATAGATCTGATTGATCTGAACAATGAATTCCAGAACATGAAGAAAGGTAAATTGAGCATTGATGATTATGCTACTGCATTTACCGAAAAGATGAAGTTATTTCCATACTTAGTGCCATCTGAACTCTCAAAAATTGAGAGGTTCGCAAATGGACTGCCTGCCGACTTTGGCCCAACGGTCAAGATGGCAACTACTTTGAAGACAGCAGTCCGAGCAGCTAAAAATGTGGAGACCCAGTTAAAGGAAAGGGGTCTGGAGAGAAACGAGGTGGGTGAGAAAAGAAAGATGGAAGGATCTTCAAGGTCCGATGAGAAGAGAAAATTTTCGAAGTATGATTCGAAGAAGCTTGAGGGAGGAGCACAATGGTGTGACAAGTGCAAAAGGAAGCACATTGGTGAATGCTCTAAAGAAATGACCTGCTTTAAATGCGGGAAGACTGGTCATTACGCCAGCAAATGCCCAACCAAAAGAGAAGTCTGCTTTAAGTGTGGCGAAGAAGGGCACTTCAAGCAAAACTGCCCAAGAAGAGAAGAGGCTATAAGGCCAAATGCACCACCAAAACCAAAAGCATTCCGCATGATCCTTGATGAAGCAGATGGCAATGCAAGGAATCAGGAATGAGGATTTTATATCCAAAGATCAAGATATAAAGTAGCGATATGAAAAGTAACATGTGGTGTAGCCTATTAGAGGCATGGTATAGGGTGAACTTGAACTTTTGTGTAACCGTTTCAAGGAAATAATATAAACCCTAGTTTTGCTATCTGATGTGTTGATTGATTATGTGATTTTCTTGTATGGTGACTTGGTCGACTGCGGGACAATACTTGGGACAAGTATGAGTAGGTGTGAAAGGTAGTAGATGCATATACTACCGGAAGCACAGGACTCGCACTTGGATCAGGGAGAGTCACAAGGTTACCAAGAAACTAGTGATTGATTCCATTTTATTCTGGTATGTCATTACCATTGTTTCGGTGATGACTAGTAAGATGGTTCTTGTTCCGACCCTGGTGGTCATGTTTAATTTGAGTTCGACGGCGAGGAGTATGTACGTGGTCTAGAGGACCGAGTTAGATGTAACATCTGACTTAAGTCAGAAGGTTGAAGTTAATGCGATTGATAGTGTCGCTCTCGTTGTTAAAAGAAGTTTGTAGGCAGAAATGCTACATGCTAAAGTGTGATTATATCACATTAGAATATGAAGGAAGGTATATTCCATTATGGAATTTAACTTTATTAAAAAAAAAAAAAAAAAAAAAAAAAAAAAAAAAAAACCGAGTCTAAGCGTCGCATCGTGCGATGAGAGGTCGATAGAGCACGACCCATCGGTTTGTTACATTGGATAAAGGAATATATTTATCCTAAGAAGAAGAAAGAGTTCGCAATAAGGACTTATTTTGTAACTCGAAGGTAATGATTGAAAGTCCAAGATAGTACGAAGAGCAGATGCAGGATTGAGCATCAAGGTTATTACTTAGAATGGAAAGATAACTTATGGAGTCAGTATGCGAATCCTATTTCGTTGATGATTCCGGGACGTAATCATCCTAAGGGGGAGATAATTGTAACGCCTGTAGATCAGGGCTAGTCAATTTAGAAACAATAAGCGTCAAAAATGACTTTTTGATGGAAGGTTATCTAGAAGGATTAATCTTAACCAAGTTGTAGTATATGTCACAAGGTTTCCGTGCATATAAAGAACGCCAAAATCCGAGTTATAACGAAGAAGTTATGGCCCGTCGAAGTTTCGCGACAGAGCCGGCACGACGCAATGCAACGTAAAAAGTGAATTTACGTTAAAGCGGTATTTAGCCGAAGCAATCTAAATGAGAATCGAAGATCTCATTGTTGGTATCGAAGCGATAAAAAGTTAGGCGAGAACGGACGTCAAACGAAGAAGTTATGAATTTATAACGAAAGTTTATGTCGCGGCCTATTAAAAATAATTAATAAAAATAAAGTCAAAATTAGCCGACGGTGTCTAAACGAAAGTTGTAGAGCGTAGTCTCACCTTCGCGTGGATATAAAGAACGTCGAAAACGGAGTTCGTATGAAGAAGATATGAATTTCCGAAGATTATTAAATAATTTGTATTTATTTTTAATCTTTAATTCGGAAGCATTATCCGAAGGAGTCACCGGTCTGATCCGAGGTACGCGCCGCGTACTCGAGTACGCCCCGCGTACTCCGAAGTGTCGACATTCGCAGCAAGTGGCTTCGGATGACGCACGCAGTGACGTTTTTCGGACCAGTACGCCCCGCGTACGTGCGAGGCTCAGCCTCTATAAAAGGAATCCGAAGGCAGCCGATAGTTTTGCCAATTTCTCCTCTTCTTTCTCCCATTTTGCATCGGTTTGCGTGCCAGAAATACCCCGAAGCCCCGGTATTATTCTCTAGCCCCGAGGCGAGTCCCGAGATCCCGAAGATCCCGAGAAGTGCGGTTCCCGAGCCGAAGCTCTGCCCGCGAGAAGTTCGATTTTTGAAGAGATCTTCCAGATCTGCTGAGGAATACTACTTCTGCAAGTCGTAGTGCTGTCCGATCATCTTCTGATCAAGTGAGTGTATACTACCTTTCATAAACACGATAATAATACAAGTATGGTTTAATTGTATTAAGTATATTGTTGTTTATATGTGTGGGTGTGTAGTTGCTTTCTTCTAACACATCAATATGAAGTATTTTATACGAAATACGTGTTATGTGTATAGTTTTGTTGTTATGTGTGTGAATGTATATTCACTTTCTTCTATCTCATAGATCTGATTTATTCTCTATGAAATACGTGTTATGTGGGTGTGCCTCATCTGTTATGTGGAATAGGTATTGAATGAGAATGTTATACAGGTTTCAAACTATGGATAAAAATATATATTTTTATCTACTAATATGTTGGGTAGAACATGGGGAGACAGTTGATGTGTGATAAACAGATGAGAGACCCCGATGTTGTTGTTGTTGATCTAGTTAATCAGCGAGTATGGATTAGATCAAGAGGTCAGTTTAGATCCGTGAGTAGGGATCAGATTTAGAGGTTAGTTTTAGATCCGTGAGTATGGATCAGGTAAAGAGATAAACTTGCTATTAGTCCGGGAGTATGGATTAAGACTAAGTTAATTGTCCCTAGTCCGGGAGTATGGATTGGGCACAGTTATAGATCCGGGAGTATGGATCAGATATGGATTAAGATTAAGATAATTGTCCCTAGTCCGGGAGTATGGATTGGGCACAGTTATAGATCCGGGAGTATGGATCAGATCAGGATTAAGGTATAGTTAATTGTCCCTATTCCGGGAGTATGGATTGGGTACAATTATTGATCCGGGAGTATGGATCAGATCAGGAGGTAGTTTTAGATCCGTGAGTATGGATCAGGTAGTTTTAGATCCGTGAGTATGGATCAGGTAGTTTTAGATCCGTGGGTATGGATCGGGTAGTTTTAGATCCATGAGTAGGGATCAGGTAAAGAGGAAAAATATTAGATGCGAGAGTTTAGATCGTGTCATTGTGAGGATCAATGGGGTGGGTTAAGAGTTGTCTTTATGTGGTGAAATTGTGCAGGTTTGAATGTTCTATATTTATAAATATATGATGTAACATTGTGGGATGAAAACCCTATATGCTCACCAGGCTCCCAAGCCTGACCCACTCAGTTTTCTTTTCATTACAGGTAATGACACAAGAGTATAAGTCGGCGGACTTGACGAGAGATTTTGGATTATAGATCAGTAGTTGAATAACTATTGTAAGGTCTATATTATGTTGTTTATGCTTTTGGTCTGTAACGAACATGACATCCCGAGGTTTTATTATTTAATAAAAATACATTCTTTTCGAGAAATGTTTTGATAAAATGGTTATCATATTTTATTTTGGGAACAAATTCCGCAACCGTTTTCTTTAAACGATCACTCTGATTTTGAAAACAAAGCATAAACAAATTGGTCTTTTCTGGCCGTGAAATTGGGGATGTCACAGTACGAAATCCAAAGATTAAAAATTCTAAAAAATTAAAAGTTGAAGATACCAAAAATCAAACAAAAAGGTGGCGAATTCAAAGAACTGAAAGAAAAATATAAAAGAAGAATTCAATTCCAAAGAGCTCCATTGTGGTATCAACTTGTAATTTTTCTAGAATTTATGTATTTTTTGTAGTTTAACCAAAAATACCTTGAGGTTAAGAAAGATTTCTAGGGATAGATTCGAAGGGTTTCAAAAATGAGTGTCGTATAAACTAAGGGGTGGAGGTTCATTAGGATTGTGAGTATTTAGGAATGGGAAGTTTTTATGAATTATAGACACAAATACATGCATTGCGGTCTTAGGATAATGGTTGAGTTTAAAATGGATTGTTTTATGCGATGTTGATAAATTAAAAGTCAGTTTGCTTAGGGGCAAGCAAAGGCTAAGTGTGGGGTATTTTGATATGTATATATATATATATATATATATATATATATATATATATATATATATATATATATATATATATATGATATCTTAATATTCTAGCCTTTATTATTATTATTTAGAACTAAAAGATACTTATAATGGTTAATTTTATGTTTTACATATATAATTTTTGCTAGAGCAGAAAAGAAATAAGTGGAGCGGAAATTGGGCTTGGAATGCAAAAAGGAACAAGTTGGTTGATTACGCCCCGCGTAAAGGGAAAATCAGCTCTACACCCAGCGTAGATACCAGTACGCCCAACATACTGGGCTTGGTGCCCGAATCTTGATCGCGATGTTTTTCCTAGTACACCCCACCTACACCGAATTACGCCCAACGTACGTAGGTTGGTTCCAACTCTTATAAAAAGGGATTTTCGGCCAACCAAAAGAGAGAAGTCGAATACCATTGATCCTTAGTCGACAAGTAACTTATTTTCTGCCGTTTTGAGGGTCTAGAAGGCGGCCGGAAGGCCGTTACGCTGACAGGAGCGAATATCTAAGGGATTGGATAGCGGATTCAAGTCGGTAATCATGAGGTTTGTTATGGTGACCATGTTAGCATTCCATTATGGTGTCATTATGTGTTTACTTCTGATTTAGGTGTTAAAACCTTTTACTTTGTGTTTGTGATTGAATGAATCTTTGAATTTATGGTTTAATTCCTAGTTGAATTATTTATTCTTATTTAATTTATTTTGTCAAGTTTGATTGGAAGATCTACATGTGTTAAATATTGTTCTTTTGTTTCATATTGCTAAATTAATAAAGTCAGATGACTATCTAGTTGTGTTAATTTGAATCATAGTTGTCCGGTAACCATTGGTGATTATGACTGAGTTTTGATCAAAACATAGGGTTAGGAAATAAAGTGATGAACTTTAATGTGTGTGCATGAGTAGAATGACCATTCTCTGCATGATTTAACTCCTATTACAATTAGGGTTAAGTAAGATCAAATATTGATTAATACAAAGTGCATACCGATTTGCATGATTGTTTGTTCACATGATCAATTAATTAATAGTTATGTTGAAATCAAAGGATTAGGTGTTATGATCATGTCACTAGTCATATTAGGAATCAGTGAATAATGAATGAATATCCATTGTATTAGTAGTTAACCATTAATCTGAGAAGTAATTTATCTAAACCAAAGTACCTAAAGAATTTTTTCTTCTAGTCAGTCTATCGATATTTTGATGTTAAATGGTATTTAAAGTATTTAATAAAACATTTCTTTATTGCTTTAGTGTGTTTAATGTAACTTATAATCAAAAACTCCAAATTAATTCACCATAGTTCCCTTTGTGTTCGACACCTGCTCTTACCACAACTATGCTACTACACGATTAGGTTCACTGCCTAGTGTGTATGTTAGTCCGTTTGCGATAAATTTAATTTTATAAATTTAAAACTTGAGCATTTAAAATATTTATATAAAAATCACACATCAATTTAGTCGTAAAACTTTCTTGTAGTATCGATGTAGACACAATAGGGAGGTAGTCAATTCATACCTATGATAATGTTGAAGCTTCCACTCGGAATTTGCATAAAGTCTATAAATAAAGATCCATCGTTCATGATTATTTTGTCAGTTAAAGGGGGGGTCGTATGATGACTTGACGTGACACAAATAAAATCGTCTCATGTGAACAATGATATTGGATTTCCGGTGACATATGCACGTGATTGACATGACAAACATC
The DNA here is from genome assembly GCF_002870075.4 of Lactuca sativa. Classification (NCBI taxonomy): domain Eukaryota; kingdom Viridiplantae; phylum Streptophyta; class Magnoliopsida; order Asterales; family Asteraceae; genus Lactuca; species Lactuca sativa. Next base: position 17,710,162 of record NC_056625.2, on the reverse strand, counting down.
ATTTGGTAGGTGTTAGGATGAAATTTATTAAATTTTCTCAAGTAGATTTTCGACAGCTCATGTGTTGTCTCTACTTTAAAAGTTTCCTCCAATCTACTGTATTTCATGACTAAGTATATGCTTAAACTTAGGGTTCATGAAGATTCCTATGTATATTTGGATTACGAGTACTTCAGTATACGAGTGCTTAATGAGAAATGTACCAGTTAATACTGATGGTTATTGGTTTTCATTTCTTGTTTCGATTACGATTAGTCTGAATCATATTGTCACCTCCTAGTTCTTCAGTCTTGGATAGTTTCACCATCTTCATACCAAGATTTTCTTTAATTAGTGCTTTTCCTAATTTATGTATCTCACTTCCATGAACATCTTCTATAGTTATTCTCAAGTCGTGGCATAAGTGGAATCGAAGCTTATAATTTTCGTATAGTAGTTCTATCAGGTAAAGTTAGTGTCCTTCAAGGTGTAGGTGGCCTTCTTTTGGAAATTGGATGGTTCAAACGCAAGTCTGAAGGTTCACAACAGAAAGAAACAGATTGATTGAGTACCTAATCTGAATTCAAAATGATTCGTGAAGGTGAAAATATTTTGCAAGGTATTCCTACAAGATCTAACAGATGCATTCCTAAAATAACATAGTTGAGTAATTAGTATTCCGAGAGAAACTTTGGACATGATTTATGTTTATGAAATTTATAATTTCATGAGCATTTGAGGTAAATATTTGCCAAGTATTCGTAAGTGTTCACTAAAATTTTTGAGAATTCTTAAGCATTTTTAAACTGTGATTTCCTTTTAGTATTCCGGATTGCAAGCATTTTAGTATCCCAACAATCGAATCCAAGCTTGATTGTGCATCGGTCTAACCATAATTAAACATAGGTGATCATTCTATGTCTAGTTGTGGTCCGGCCCATGTACAACCAACTTAGCTAAGGTGTTTGACCGAAAACCCTGCATTGTATTAGTATTTGAGGGTTCGAGTTTATATAACTGTATATTTGTGGGTTAAGGAATATATTTAACCTAAGAGAGTAAGCCCTAGGATATAGTCACTCTTTCCTAAGGAATTACTAGTTTGCTATAGCCAATAGCCCTGATACCAATCTGTCACACCCCCGACCGCCGACGGAAATGTCAAGGTGTGCGACGTAAACCAGTAATCACAGTTATAGAACGTACATTGAACAGTACAAATATAATCTTCTATTATAACTGAAATAGAAATTACATGGTAATGGCTATTGCTAAATCATGACACACTCCTAACAAATTAGCGTTTACATTGGTGTAGTAAAACAATAGAAAGTATTCTATGTAAATACTTCCAACTTGCTAATAAACCTGAGAATACATGCACTAAGATATGTCAACAAAATTGTTGGTGAGTTCTATAGGTTTTGACACAATGTATTTTTATAACCCAAAGTGTTTTATAAAATTTATCTGGTGACCCAACTTTTATAACTACGTACGTTTCTATCAAAAGAATAGATAATTGAGTTATAAAAATGTATTTGAACTCATTTGGAAACATCATTTGTTCAAATCCAAAAGTACAAAATTTGGAAAATATACATATAAGTAATTCAAACTTATTACAAAGTTTTACGGTTCCCATGACCAAAGTGCTTTTTATATAAGGATTTTGAATACCAATTTATATAAAAGAAAGTCATATCACTCTTTGTGAAAAAATAAAATAGCCAAATTTACCCTCAAAACCTTATACAAGCATTTGTTTAGTTCATATGTAGAACTCATAAATTTCAAATTTATAAACTTTGTAAATTCGTGTCGTGGTATTAATTAATTATTATCTTACTTAATTTAGGAACCGACACTTAACCACTGGGGCAAACTCTTCCCCCATACATATTGTGTTTTTCGTGTAAAAACTAAGGATTTATATAATTAATTTATTAATTGTAAGTTAATAAACCTCGTTCAGTCATGTCATGATATTAATTAAGTATTATATGACTTAATTTCTGGTATTGACACTTATAGTTGTGAGTCACAAGCTATCCCACTACATACAATCTCTTTCAACTAGTATCACTGAACAAAAACCTTGTATAAACTCAATATCGATTCTATACGGTAACAAGGTAAATTTGGGATCTATAATGAGGTCATAACCGAACTATGATCAACGCCTCTGCACCATCACTTGGAAATGTTAGTGCTAAAAGTCCACACCAAAGTTTATTCATTTTCGTGGACTTTATCTTTTAGGAACGCCAACGCTCGTTTCGACTCGTCAGCCGATGGATGTAGCTAGCAACCGATGGCGGGATGTCAACCCATATAAGTATGTGATCCGGAACTTATACTTGACGTTCCTCTTTCCAAACTGATTAACGGTCATGACATAGAGGACTTTCCGCTAAGATGTACGGTCTTAGTATTGTTACAGGGTAGCCCATATAGCTTAGGAAATTATCATAACTCATATGATTTTAGAAATGAACACAACTTTCTATGGAGAGATCAGTGAGTGTTGGATCATGACAATGAGTCTAGGCATCCTACTCCTAAACTTCATGTTATATGGTTTTTAAATACTTATACTTTTGTTGTTTAGCAATAATATTTGATCAAAGTCTTTTGGTATTTGAAATTCGTAAGACTTAACATCTTTACAAATTTTATTATCTGTCATGACGAAATTTGGACAACATAATGACTGTTTATATAATATTTTCTAGGTTTCAACCAATGTGAAACGAACAATTCTCATAATATTTCTAATTCACATGATTAATACAACGCAATATTTCGCAAATAACGACTCTCAAGTCATGAAGTCGATCATGTTATTTATTGTAGTAAAAATCCATAACTTAGTAATTTGAGTTATATTTTTATAATTAATATAAAAATATATTAATATATTTTCCATTCATATATACACAACCTTATATATTAAAAGTTAAACTTGATAATTTTAACTAATAATTATTTAATTTCATAGACTTAGTCTTTCCACAATTTATGATAATGTACTTTCATTTTATATGCGAATAATATTTTGGGTCATTTTTATATCTTTTTATACTTTCATGAAATACTTTAACTTATACATGTGAAATGATCATCTTTGTGATTTACCATACCAACTTGTGTTATTATATCAATTTACATATAATCTTGTGATTTTTATTAATATTAGTTAAAATATCACAACAAGGTGTATTTATATCATTTATAACATTCTACTTTAACTTATATGTCCTATGCAATTTAAATTACTAATTCGTAAACTTTTGACCAATAATAAAGTATAATGCTATTTATTCTATAAAACATGAAAATCATCAAAACTTTAATAGACAAACATGTATTCTCCCCAAAATATTAAAACATTAAAAGAAGGGCCGTAGAAACTCACATTCGATGCGTGATCTCAATCCAGGTTCGGAAACTTCACGTGAGAAAGTGCATTTTGAATTCTTTTCAACTAACGGGACTTGTCTAGAAATAATTTAGGGTTTCATCAAAACCACCTGCCACACCGTGGCACATATGGCCATGTCTTGGGGGTTCATTAAACCCCACGTCCAAGAAATCAGTCGCAACGTCGTGGTGAAGGTCCATCACGTCGTGGCCATCCAAAAATGAAACTTAAGAATATAACATATTAGCTTAAACCTGACACGAGTGTTACACTTAATATTTCTTGATTTCTTTCACTTTGATTGACTTGGTCCAATATTCCTGCTTCCAGAATTACTGCCTTTTTATCCCGAGAATGTTTTCGCTGCTACAAAATAGAACTTAAACAAATTAAGCACCATTTGTCCTATAATGATCCAATTGTAGCTAAAAATATTAAGATAATGCACCAAATATATGATTAAATATGCACATATCAATGGCCTTTATATCAGGTTGACAAAAATAATGTTTTTTTATATGGTGAGATTTCTAAAAGTATCTTTATGCGTTTACCTGAAGGATATCATTCTAAGGGTGATGTCAGAGTTTGCAAATTGATAAAGTCTCTTTATGGGTTTAAACAAGCCCCTAGAAAATGGAATGGAAAATAATGTTCTTTTCTTTTAACTTTTGGTTTTAAACAAAGTATTAATTATTCTTTATTTGTCATAAATGTTAAAAATATTGTTGTTATTTTACTGGTATGTGTGGATGATATTGTAATGACAAGAAATTGCAAAAATAAATTGGACAATGTTAAAAGCTTTCTTAAATCTTAGTTTTTGATTAAAGACTTAGGATAATTGAAATATTTTTTAGGTATAGAAGTTACAAGAACTAATAGAGGAATCTGTCTTAACCAAAGTAAATATTATATGGAATCATTGCATGAGTTTGGGATGCTTGCTTGCGAGCATGTTAAAACCCTCTTGAAGCTAATTTGGTTATTAAAAGGGAATTTGACTTAGACAGTTCGGATTTTTCAGTTAATATAACCAGTTGCAAAAATTAATAGGTGAGTTGATTTACTTAACTATTATTTGTCCCGACATTCTTATGTTGATCATATTCTAAGTCAATATATGCATAAACCTTACAAGTCACATTTAAAATTTTCCTTTAGACTAGTTCCTTTGATCTTGTTGGGTTTGTTGATGCTGGTTGGGCAAAATGCATGTTTAGTCGAAGGTCTATTACTGGATATCTTGTTTATTTGATTGATTCTCTTGTCTCATGGAAAAGCAAGAAACAAAGTATTGTTTCTCTCTCCTCCACTCAGTTTGAGTGTAGAGCCTTAGGTACAATTACATGTGAAGTGATATGGATTTTAAAATTATTGTTTGATTTAGGTATTAAGAATCTTACTCTTGTAAATATATTTTGTAATAATGAATGAGTCTAGCATTAAGTTAGCTTTGAATCCAGTTTTTCATTAAAAAACCAAGCATTTTTAAGATGATCTTCATTTTATCAAGGAAAAAAATGAAATTGGTGTTTTAAAAGTTACTAAAATTGAGTATTTGAATCAGAATGTAGATATTATGACTAAAGCTCTTTGTTGAAACAATAAAGTGACCCTCTTCAGCCAAATGGACCGAAAGACTTTTTGCCATGATGAACCTGAAGAGAAGAACTACCCGAAGAACACTTTTGTCATGTTGTGATCCCGCAAATGTGAAGATAACCCACAGAGATGAACCATATATGAAGATTTTCATAAGTTACTTTTAATGACGTTGCTTGTATTCATTATAATATCCGGTGTACCATTCAAGGTCATCGTAGTCAGTCGTTTTATGTTATTTTACTCTTTCATATAACTTTTGGGACTCTCTAAATAGAGCTTCCCACTTTATGTATTTCTCACCAATTCACTACATCATAACTTATCAATATAAGATCATTCATCTCTATACTTTAAGTTATCTTAATTGATACTCAAACTGAGTCCCACTTCACTTGTGTTGTTCATCTTATACTAACTTGTGTTTGCATGCAAACCTTGTTACGATTCAACCGTGTGTCTACTTGTTTACTGCTTATTGATATAAACTTGTTCTTATTTATTTTCCTTACATTTCCGCAATCTAACTTATTATTGTTGAGCTAACAAGATCCACTGAGATTAACTTAAATTCCACAACTTATTATCTCGATACTAACATTTTATCAAGTTTTTCTCTCAACAATTGGAATCAGAGCCAAAGTGGTTGCCTTTTAACTCCTTTCAAAATCAAAGCTTTTTCTCAAAACTCTGATTTAGAAGGCCTTCTATACCACTGAAGCTCATAAGAAAAAAAAAACAAGGAAAATGGCACAAGCTTATTCTCTAAACGTTTCAAATAGTGTTGGTGGTTCTAACAAATCCCCAATACTCGTTGCAAGTGAATATTATCATTGGTCCCAAAGAATAGAAAGATATCTAAAGAGGCTCCGTGGAGATTTGTGGAGATCTGTAGAAGAAGGATCTCATGTCTCTTTTCTCACTCCCATTGCAACAGACGGTGCACAAGATAAAATTGGTGGAGGTCAAGCAGTCATGAATAGACCTACCAAAGATGACCTAGAGAAGATGGAGAAAGATGCAATCGCTTTCTATGAAATCTAGTGTGGTGTTGCTCCTGACAACTTTGACATCATCATCAATTGTGAACCTGCTAAAGAGATCTGGGATGTTCTAAAAAATCTCTATCAAGGTTCTGAACAAGCTCAAGACAAGAAGCTCACTACAACTCTCAATGAATTCACCAACTTTAAAGCTTTACCCGTTGAAAGCCTTGATGATGCCTTCAAGATATTCAACCTCATCATCACCAAAATTTCAAACATTGGCATTGTAGGAAGCAATCAAGAAACAAACCTGCAATTCCAGAATGGATTGGGTAGACATTGGACTACAGCTAAGATGATAGTCCAAGGAGACAGAAAGATTCAAACTCTCTCACTGTTCAAGCTATACAGTGAACTTCAAGCCCAAGAATCGACGGTGTTAAAAGAATGTGTAGACCTAGGTGGACCACTTTCTTTGATGGCTCAAACTCCATAATTTACTGTCAAAACTCCTCAGTATCCCTACTTCGGAGAATTATCCTATCAACACTCATATGACAGCTCACTGCAGTCGTATGAAGCTGATGCAGAACTTGATGATGAAGAAGAGTTTCAAAATGCCATTTCCCTAGTCAGCCAACAGTTCAATGGACTCCCACCACCTTCCTTTTATAAAAATCAACGGTTCACCAAACCAGCTTTCAACCCAAACTTCAAACCGTAGAGCAACCATCCAAAATATCCCAGAAACCCTCATCACCAATCTTAGCCACATAATGCTTCTCAAACAAAAGAAACCCCGCATACTGACAAACCTTCAGACTCTGGTACCACTACTGAAGACAAAGACAGAGTTCTGGTTTGTCATAAGTGTCGCAAAGAAAACCACTTTGCCAGAGACGTTAAAGCAAACACGGTAAAAGACAAAGCATCCTACCTCATAATGGCTTAAGAAATGGAGGATAAGGAGCAAGAAAACCCAAGAGATTATGTTGCTCAAGTTAGAAGGGATCATCAGGTATGGTCATCGGGTGATGAAGACGAAGAGGTTAACAATAATTGGAAGAAAGGGAAAATATGCATGGTGGCAGCTAGTGAAGAAGACGAATCAACAAACCTGCAAAGGAGTTATTGCTACATGGCAAAGGATGGAACCCTCAGCATCGTAGAGCAGGTAAAAATTATGATTCAGTCTAATTACAACATGCATGATTGTGAACCTTATTTAGAAAGACTTAATGACACATGTGATGTTGTCCTTATAGACTACAACAAATCCCTAGATGAAAAGACGTAGTGACCCAAGAGCTGTACCATGTGAGAGGAAGACTAGAAGACAAAAACCTTAAGGTCACTATGTTAGAAAAACATTTGTTGTTAGAAAAAGATGCTAGAGTGTTAAGTGAAACTCAATTAGATATTGCCTTGAATCAACGGGATCTTGCCCGAAAAGAAATTGTATGTTTGAATCGTTTAATTGAAAATTTGTTTAATGAAAGTGAATCTATTAAGAACTTAGTTAACAATGGGAACGCAGACAACATTTGGGGATGGTCCAATAGCTACTCTACCGATGAGAACTCTCCTCCTCGGTTTGATGCAGATCATCCCTATGTCCCACCAGACCAGACTTTTCGTTATCCAGTCAATGACAATATTTTTTTTGAAGACATTCGATGTCAATTCGATAGACTTCATGAACTTAGCAACAATTTTGTCATCAATGAAGTTCTTCCTGAATCCTCAGGAAACTTAAATAGTTTCTTACCCATCATTGACAAAAATTTGGTGGTTGTCGAGCCCAACACAAATAATAACCCTAAATATTACACACTAAAATAGTGTATAGCGGTAAAGGGATCGAATCCACGGAGATTGGTTCAATTTGATAACTCTATGAAAAATCTCTTTGTAAAAATACTTGGAATATGACAATAAATTAAAAATGGGGGTTTTGATGTTTTGAAATACTTGAAACAAACTAGAATTAACTATGATTTAAATAGACAATTGCAACAAAAATAAGAGTTTGATGTAAAATCAATAAGGGAGAGATGGTTGACTTAATGTTTCCTCACTTTGACTTTTGATGAACATATCATTAGAATCCAATGGTGCAATACTTTGATTTAAATCCTTAATTTGGCTATAGTAATCCAAGGAGCTTGAGATTACCTAGAGTTTTCTTAATTGTTGAAATGGCTAGAGAAGCTCATAACAATTTCCTTAGTCAAAGTCACTAATTCCAAATAGCATGTAATTAGTGAAAGTCAACTAGCATTAAGAACCAAAAAGTCACCAAATCCAAGAGGAGTCAGTTGCTTTCACTACCATGTTGGAGAAAATGTTTTTATGATTGTGTGAAGCAAAAACAACACAAAAACCATTTGTTGCTTGCTAATTTGAGGATCCTTTACTTAATCAAGAAATTAGCCAACTAATCACCACAAACACATTTAAACTCATGAATAAAAACATACTAGTAGTGATAAAATGATAAAACACAAAACATTTCCATAAAGATTTAAGAATAATTTCATGGATTCTTCACCATTCAACAAAAGTTCAAAGGATTCAACAAGAAATCAACCAAGATTTGTCTAGCCAAGCATGACTAAACTCAAAGAAGAAAAGTTAGATGAGATTGTACCAAACATTTTACAATAATCAAGAGGTGAAATCAAGATGTTCTTGAGGTGTTCTTGGCCTTCAAAAGCACTCCAAACTCCAGAGAGAACAAGTCAAACTCGGACCTTCAAGATCAGGCTAAAGAGGCACACCCACCTTCCCAATATAGAGCTCTTAGCAAAATCCCGAAATTGCCCTTGTCGGGAATCCATGCACGCCGCGGGGAATCTTACGCGGGCCGCGGGCTCTGACGGGTATTTTGGGCTTCTTCAAGTCTTGGGCCGCCACAACTAATCCATTGGCCCAGTTCGAGTCCAATCAGCTTCTAGCCCATTTTTCTTCAATATTTCTTCAATTTGAGACCAATTTGTCTTTCCACATCACTCAAAACTTCCGCAAACTCCTAAACATCGATCTTGCACACTCAAGAATTTTCCCGTGCCTTTGAAATTTAAAGTTCAACACTTGCAAGCCTTCAAGAAATTGACAAGTCTACTCCATGAATCACCTCCGTAGCCATCAAGCACGAAATCCCCATTTCCCTTCAAGCCCAATCGCCTCCCAAGAGTCCCGCTCAGCTAGTCTCCAAGAAAATCTGCAATAATGATCAAGAAACTAGAAAGTACCCCGAAATGGTCATAAAAATAACAAAAAGGAAAATATGTATGGAAATTAACTAAAATGCGAATGAAATGTGCTAAAATAAACTATAAAAAGAAGTAAATAAAATGAAGCTATCAAATCACCCCAAGCTTAAACCTTACTTGTCCTCAAATAAGACAAGACTAAAATGAACTTGGGACGAACTACCCTAGAAATAAAAAGAATGGATGGAACCATGGAACCTGTTCAACGTTAGTCAACATGGTCAGAATTGATCTCGTTGCTATCTCACAACTTTTTCATCCGATGACAATGGAACCATAAACCACAGCCAGGACGACTCCTTTAGGTGATTAAGGAGGGATGAGCAGTCGCAGCCTCAATGGAACATGCATACAACGAAGAACATCTATAGTAGGGAGAAAGCAACTGGATGGGCTCGGGTGGAGCTCTTCTTTAAGTGCACACTTTGATCTCACGTCTGCCGGTTTCTCTCATGTGTAACTAGGTTTAATCGCTCGGGCACCGTTGTAGGAATCAGTTCACTTAGTGTTGGCCCAAACCTTCCGTAGTATCCGACTCGACAGTCTCCCTAACATCACCAATTTGCGAGAGAGAAAAAAAACAACTCGATCTATATACATTAAAACAGACCTATACAAATGAATATCCAACACCGGGTGACCAAGATGTTGGGAAATTTGTTCAATAATTGAACCGGCCACCTATCTAAGATAGTTGCAACTGAAAATTTGCATGCTTCTTTTTTGCTTTGTTTTTTTTTTGAATTTTTTGATTTTTTTTAAAACACATGAAGGTAATGTATTAACTATCAAATTTTTTAACAAGAAAACCCTTTGACTCAAAATTTGGTTCCCAAAGGTGTGTAAGTGGAACCGAAAGGGTAATGATATAATCTGAATGACCTAAGTGTGAAAATGACCATGTGTGGAGCATAAAGATGTAATGTAAGCTCCTTTTCAAACTTGTGGTTTTTCAAAGATAATGAAAATGTCCAAATGTGGACTAAAAGACTCTCTAAAATTCTAAGAAAATCGCAAAAAGATATGGTGATGTAAAGAGACCGGATATGGATTCTACTCGGGGACAAGCACCAATGCTTCATCCTAACAGTTCAAACATGATCAAGTGTGATCCTCTCAGCGGTAGTGACCACAAGGCTAAGAACATCCATTGCTATAATATATCCTACAGTTGTTAGTCTTGTATGCATAATTTTTCATGAAACTACCTGGCCATGATCACTTACCCCTCTAAGCTACCAGCATCTGATCCCAAGTATGAAATCCCAAACTGCAGCTAGTGGTCCCGGTTCGATGGATGAGGTAGCAATAAGATCCTGGACCAATAATGATACAATAACTGTGAACCTGTTCCATGGCATCCAAGAGAGGTAAGAATAAACAGACAACAAAAATGCAAGAATGTTAATGCCTTAAGCTCAATGTTGTGCAAAAATAAAAAGCGGAAAAAGAAGAAAATAAAATCTTTTTGAAATTTTATAAAATAAAAAATGAATGCAAATTAACTTAAACTAATATATTATGCAACCTAACTAAAGAAAAATGCATGAAAAATTAAAAAGAAAGGGAAATGCCCCACCCCAAGCTTAAGAACAAGCATTGTCTTCAATGCTTAAGGAAATGGCCAAAATGACCTAAATCGGAGGGTTGGGTAGAGCATAAGGGTTTGTAGAGGAGGGAAAATGGTGAATAATGGTGGTGGTCTCGCGGGATTCCGACCGGTAGATCTCTGGGAAATCGAGTTTTTGTCTGTAGCGCGGGCGGGGTGCGGGCCACGTAGAGGCCGCGTGTAACATTCTTGGTTTCCTATTGAGTTCACAGAAGGTTCAGAAGAATTTTGGGTCAAAACACGTGGGCCGCGTAAAGGCCGCGTGAACTGAAGCTCAAAAAATACTAAGTGTTGAAACCAGCCCCGCGGGCCGCGTGTATGCCGCATGCTGGCCGCGTGAGCTGAACAGGGCTAGAGGTGATTGTTTTACGCGGGCAAGGAATGGGCCGCACATAAGCCGCACATGACCTTACGCGGGCCACGTGGATTTTCCCGTGGGCCGAGTTACTTCCTGCACCTTAAAATTTGAAAATTTTCAAAAAACTTGATTTTTGGCCTAAATGATTCCCGCGAAGTCCCGGTTTGAAAAACACAATAAAAGGTTTGGACCAAAGGTGAGAATAAAGCTTGAAATTTTTCAAAAATGAACATTTTCAAAACAAAAAAAATTCAAAATCATTTTATTCGGTTTATAAAAGACGAAAGCACAATGCTTCCCAAAAATGCCCTTCTTTAACGTCTTTGGTGAGACGCCTCCAAACTTCACTTTAACACTTTGGGGCATCCAAATGGACGACATCTTGGAAATTGGAATCAAAACCTTCATAGAAAGGTTTCAACCGATGTCCATTAACATTGAAAATTTGCCCCGTGTCAACATTTTTTAGTTTCCACACCTCCATTGGGACTCTTTTCTTGAATTTGACTTTCTTTTTACGGGAGAACCATAACGGACTTAGACCTTTGATAATAGAAATCATCCAACCATATTATTTATTGTACTTGTTTAGTAAGGTGACCAAATCTTCCATCTTTGACATGGTGGTCAATTTGGTGACCGGTTGGGCGTCTTCATTCTCAACATATGTATCCTTTAAAGGGTCCGACATATTTATCATTCCCGGCTCTTGTGGTTGGTCTACCACTGGAGTTAGTTTCTCAATGGTAGTGGGTGGCTCAACCTCTCTTTTGTTAACACCCAACACTTCCTCTATAGTTTCATTGACATCTTTCTCAATTTCTTCTTCCTCCTTGATAACTTCTTCCATTTATATGCCTTCTTCCTCTTCTCCATATAACACTCTTGGGCCATCAACACTTTTCTCATCTTTCAAAGGAATGTCACATGGGCTCTCTTTAGATGGTAGTTTGCCTTGATCTTCCATTATACTTATTGTTTGAGCAAGTTGTGTTATTTGTTGATCTAAGATTTTGAGGTTAGCTTGCGTTGTTTCCTGGAAATTTTGGGTAGATGTGGCAATGCTCTTCACAATGTCCTCTAAGGACATGCTTGGCATTTTAGGTTGTTGAGAAGGTGGAGGATATGGATGTTGGAACTATGGAGGTTGTTGGTATTGGTCACTTTTCCAACCTTGGTATGAGCTTTGGTATTGGTTGTATCCCCAAGCTTGGTTGTTTTCCCATCGTTGATCATGTTGAGGTTGATCATAACTCCATTGGTTTGACCAGTAGTAGCTTCCCTTCTCTTGCACTTCTTCCCATTCTCCTTGTAAATATGGACACATGTCGGATTGATGTCCATTTTGGGCACAAAAATCACAAAGAAGAGGTGTGGGTTGCACACTTTGGTCACTTTCAATCATTATAACTAACTGAGCTAGATTAGAAAGTTTATCTTTAATGCTAGGAGTGTTCATTCCCGAAACACACTTTTTTATTCAATTTTTGAGTTTTAAACTAGAGTACATGCACAATGATATCTAGGCTTAGAGAAAAAAACTCATTAAATCAAAACCAATCCCCGGCAACGGCGCCAAAAATTTGGTGGTTGTCGAGGCCAACACAAATAATAACCCTAAATATTACACACTAAAATAGTGTATAGCGGTAAAGGGATCAAATCCACGGAGATTGGTTCACTTTGATAACTCTATAAAAAATCGCTTTGTAAAAATACTTGGAATATGACAATAAATTAAAAATGGGGGTTTTGATGTTTTGAAATACTTGAAACAAACCAGAATTAACTATGATTTAAATAGACAATTGCAACAAAAATAAGAGTTTGATGTAAAATCAATAAGGGAGAGATGGTTGACTTAAAGTATCCTCACTTTGACTTTTGATGAACATATCATTAGAATCCAATGGTGCAATACTTTGATTTAAATCCTTAATTTAGCTATATTAATCCAAGGAGCTTGAGATTACCTAGACTTTTCTTAATTGTTGAAATGGCTAGAGAAACTCATAACAATTTCCTTAGTCAAAGTCACTAATTCCAAATAGCATGTAATTAGTGAAAGTCAACTAGCATTAAGAACCAAAAAGTCACCAAATCCAAGAGGAGTCAATTGCTTTCACTACCATGTTGGAAAAAATGTTTTTATGATTGTGTGAAGCAATAACAACACGAAAATCATTTGTTGCTTGCTAATTTGAGGATCCTTTACTTAATCAAGAAATTAACCAACTAATCACCACAAACACATTTAAACTCATGAATAAAAACATACTAGTAGTGATAAAATGATAAAACACAAAACATTTCCATAAATATTTAAGAATAAGTTCATGGATTCTTCAACATTCAACAAAAGTTCAAAGGATTCAACAAGAAATCAACCAAGATTTGTCTAGCCAAGCATGACTAAACTCAAAGAAGAAAAGTTAGATGAGATTGTACCAAACATTTTACAATAATCAAGAGGTGAAATCAAGATGTTCTTGAGGTGTTCTTGGCCTTCAAAAGCACTCCAAACTCCATAGAGAACAAGTCAAACTTGGACCTTCAAGATCAGGCTAAAGAGGCACACCCACCTTCCCAATATAGATCTCTTAGCAAAATCTCAAAATTGCCCTTGTTTGGAATCCATGCGGGCCGCGGGGAATCTTACGCGGGCCACGGGCTCTGACGGGTATTTTGGGCTTCTTCAAGTCTTGGGCCGCCACAGCTAATCCATTGGCCCAGTTCGAGTCCAATCAGCTTCTAGCCCATTTTTCTTCAATATTTCTTCAATTTGAGACCAATTTGTCTTTCCACATCACTCAAAACTTCCGCAAACTCCTAAACATCGATCTTGCACACTCAAGAATTTTCCCGTGCCTTTGAAATTTAAAGTTCAACACTTCCAAGCCTTCAAGCAATTGACAAGTCCACTCCATGAATCACCTCCATAGCCATCAAGCACGAAATCCCCATTTCCCTTCAAGCTCAATCGCCTCCCAAGAGTCCCGCTCAGCTAGTCTCCAAGAAAATCTGCAATAATGCTCAAGAAACTAGAAAGTACCCCGAAATGGTCATAAAAATAACAACAAGGAAAATATGTATGGAAATTAACTAAAATGCGAATGAAATGTGCTAAAATAAACTATAAAAAGAAGTAAATAAAATGAAGCTATCAAATCACCCCAAGCTTAAACCTTACTTGTCCTCAAATAAGACAAGACTAAAATGAACTTGGGACGAACTACCCTAGAAATAAAAAGAATGGATAGAACCATGGAACCTGTTCGACGTTAGTCAACATGGTCAGAATTGATCTCGCTGCTATCTCACAACTTTTTCATCCGATGACAATGGAACCATAAACCACAGCCATGACAACTCCTTTAGGTGAGTAACGAGGGATGAGCAATCGCAGCCTCAATGGAACATGCATACAATGAAGAACATCTGTAGTAGGGAGAAAGCAACTGGATGGGCTCGGGTGGAGCTCTTCTTTAAGTGCACACTTTGATCTCACGTCTGCCGGTTTCTCTCATGTGTAACTAGGTTTAATCGCTCGGGCACCGTTGTAGGAATCAGTTCACTTAGTGTTGGCCCAAACCTTCCGTAGTATCCGACTCGACAGTCTCCCTAACATCACCAATTTGCGAGAGAAAAAAAACAACTCGATCTATATACATTAAAACAGACCTATACAAACGAATATCAAACACCAGGTGACCAAGATGTTGGGAAATTTGTTCAATAATTGAACCGGCCACCTATCTAAGATAGTTGCAACTGAAAATTTGCATGCTTCTTTTTTGCTTTGTTTTTTTTTTGAATTTTTTGATTTTTTGATTTTTTTTTAAAACACATGAAGGTAATGTATTAACTATCAAAATTTTAAACAAGAAAGCCCTTTGACTCAAAATTTGGTTCCCAAAGGTGTGTAAGTGGAACCGAAAGGGTAATGATATAATCTGAATGACCTAAGTGTGAAAATGACCATGTGTGGAGCATAAAGATGTAATGTAAGCTCCTTTTCAAACTTGTGGTTTTTCAAAGATAATGAAAATGTCCAAATGTGGACTAAAAGACTCTCTAAAATTCTAAGAAAATCGCAAAAAGATATGGTGATGTAAAGAGACCGGATATGGATTCTACTTGGGGACAAGCACCAATGCTTCATCCTAACAGTTCAAACATGATCAAGTGTGATCCTCTCAGCGGTAGTGACCACAAGGCTAAGAACATCCATTGCTATAATATATCCTACAGTTGTTAGTCTTGTATGCATAATTTTTCATGAAACTACCTGGCCATGATCACTTACCCCTCTAAGCTACCAGCATCTGATCCCAAGTATGAAATCCCAAACTGCAGCTAGTGGTCCCGGTTCGATGGATGACGTAGCAACAAGATTCTGGACCAATAATGATACAATAACTGTGAACCTGTTCCATGGCATCCAAGAGAGGTAAGAATAAACAGACAACAAAAATGCAAGAATGTTAATGCCTTAAGCTCAATGTTGTGCAAAAATAAAAAGCGGAAAAAGAAGAAAATAAAATCTTTTTGAAATTTTATAAAATAAAAAATGAATGCAAATTAACTTAAACTAATATATTATGCAACCTAACTAAAGAAAAATGCATGAAAAATTAAAAAGAAAGGGAAATGCCCCACCCCAAGCTTAAGAACAAGCATTGTCTTCAATGCTTAAGGAAATGGCCAAAATGACCTAAATCGGAGGGTTGGGTAGAGCATAAGGGTTTGTAGAGGAGGGAAAATGGTGAATAATGGTGGTGGTCTCGCGGGATTCCGACCGGTAGATCTCTGGGAAATCGAGTTTTTGTCTGTAGCGCGGGCGGGGTGCGGGCCACGTAGAGGCCGCGTGTAACATTCTTGGTTTCCTATTGAGTTCACAGAAGGTTCAGAAGAATTTTGGGTCAAAACACGTGGGCCGCGTAAAGGCCGCGTGAACTGAAGCTCAAAAAATACTAAGTGTTGAAACCAGCCCCGCGGGCCGCGTGTAAGCCGCATGCTGGCCGCGTGAGCTGAACAGGGCTAGAGGTGATTGTTTTACGCGGGCAAGGAATGGGCCGCACATAAGCCGCACATGACCTTATGCGGGCCGCGTGGATTTTCCCGTGGGCCGAGTGACTTCCTGCACCTTAAAATTTGAAAATTTTCAAAAAACTTGATTTTTGGCCTAAATGATTCCCGCGAAGTCCCGGTTTGAAAAACACAATAAAAGGTTTGGACCAAAGGTGAGAATAAAGCTTGAAATTTTTCAAAAATGAACATTTTCAAAACAAAAAAAAAATTCAAAATCATTTTATTCGGTTTATAAAAGACGAAAGCACAATGCTTCCCAAAAATGCCCTTCTTTAACGTCTTTGGCGAGACGCCTCCAAACTTCACTTTAACACTTTGTGGAATCCAAATGGACGACATCTTGGAAATTTGAATCAAAACCTTCATAGAAAGGTTTCAACCGATGTCCATTAACATTGAAAATTTGCCCCGTGTCAACATTTTTTAGTTTCCACACCTCCATTAGGACTCTTTTCTTGAATTTGACTTTCTTTTTATGGGAGAACCATAACGGACTTAGAACTTTGATAATAGAAATCATCCAACCATATTATTTATTGTACTTGTTTAGTAAGGTGACCAACTCTTCCATCTTTGACATGGTGGTCAATTTGGTGACCGGTTGGGCGTCTTCATTCTCGACATATGTATCCTTTAAAGGGTCCGACATATTTATCATTCCCGGCTCTTGTGGTTGGTCTACCACTAGAGTTAGTTTCTCAATAGTAGTGGGTGGCTCAACCTCTCTTTTGTTAACACCCAACACTTCCTCTATAGTTTCATTGACATCTTTCTCAATTTCTTCTTCCTCCTTGATAACTTCTTCCATTTCTACGCCTTCTTCCACTTCTCCATATAACACTCTTGGGCCATCAAAACTTTTCTCATCTTTCAAAGGAATGTCACATGGGCTCTCTTTAGATGGTAGTTTGTCTTGATCTTCCATTATACTTATTGTTTGAGAAAGTTGTGTTATTTGTTGCTCTAAGCTTTTGAGGCTAGCTAGCGTTGTTTCCTGGAAATTTTGGGTAGATGTGGCAATGCTCTTCACAATGTCCTCTAAGGAAATGCTTGGCATTTTAGGTTGTTGAGAAGGTGGAGGATATGGATGTTGGAACTGTGGAGGTTGTGGTATTGGTCAGTTTTCCAACCTTGGTATGAGCTTTGGTATTGGTTGTATCCCCAAACTTGGTTGTTTTCCCACCATTGATCATGTTGAGGTTGATCGTAACTCCATTGGTTTGACCAGTAGTAGCTTCCCTTCTCTTGCACTTCTTGCCATTCTCCTTGTAAATATGGACACATGTCGGATTGATGTCCATTTTGGGCACAAAAATCACAAAGAAAAGGTGTGGGCTGCACACTTTGGTCACTTTCAATCATCATAACTAACTGAGCAATATCAGAAAGTTTATCTTCAATGCTAGGAGTGTTCATTCCCGAACCACACTTTTTTCTTCAATTTTTGAGTTTTAAACTAGAGTACATGCACAATGAGATCTAGGAATAGAGAAACAAACTGATTAAATCAAAACCAATCCCTGGCAACGGCGCCAAAAATTTGGTGGTTGTCGAGGCCAACACAAATAATAACCCTAAATATTACACACTAAAATAGTGTATAGCGTTAAAGGGATCGAATCCACAGAGATTGGTTCAATTTGATAACTCTATGAAAAATCGCTTTGTAAAAATACTTGGAATATGACAATAAATTAAAAATTGGGGTTTTGATGTTTTGAAATACTTGAAACAAACTAGAATTAACTATGATTTAAATAGACAATTGCAACAAAAATAAGAGTTTGATGTAAAATCAATAAGGGAGAGATGGTTGACTTAAAGTATCCTCACTTTGACTTTTGATAAACATATCATTAGAATCCAATGGCGCAATACTTTAATTTAAATCCTTAATTTAGCTATAGTAATCCAAGTAGCTTGAGATTACCTAGACTTTTCTTAATTGTTGAAATGGCTAGAGAAGCTCATAACAATTTCCTTAGTCAAAGTCACTAATTCCAAATCGCATGTAATTAGTGAAAGTCAACTAGCATTAAGAACCAAAAAGTCACCAAATCCAAGAGGAGTCAATTGCTTTCACTACCATGTTGGAGAAAATGTTATTATGATTGTGTGAAGCAAAAACAACACGAAAATCATTTGTTGCTTGCTAATTTGAGGATCCTTTACTTAATCAAGAAATTAACCAACTAATCACCACAAACACATTTAAACTCATGAATAAAAACATACTAGTAGTGATAAAATGATAAAACACAAAACATTTCCATAAATATTTAAGAATAAGTTCATGGATTCTTCAACATTCAACAAAAGTTCAAAGGATTCAACAAGAAATCAACCAAGATTTGTCTAGCCAAGCATGACTAAAATCAAAGAAGAAAAGTTAGATGAGATTGTACCAAACATTTTACAATAATCAAGAGGTGAAATCAAGATGTTCTTGAGGTGTTCTTGGCCTTCAAAAGCACTCCAAACTCCATAGAGAACAAGTCAAAATCGGACCTTCAAGATCAGGCTAAAGAGGCACACCAACCTTCCCAATATAGAGCTCTTGGCAAAATCCAGAAATTGCCCTTGTCAGGACTCCACGCGGGCCGCAGGGAATCTTACGCGGGCGCGGGCTCTGACGGGTATTTTGGGCTTCTTCAAGTCTTGGGCCGCCACAGCTAATCCATTGGCCCAGTTCGTGTCCAATCAGCTTCTAGCCCATTTTTCTTCAATATTTCTTCAATTTGAGACCAATTTGTCTTTCCACATCACTCAAAACTTCCGCAAACTCCTAAACATCGATCTTGCACACTCAAGAATTTTCCTGTACCTTTGAAATTTAAAGTTCAACACTTCCAAGCCTTCAAGCAATTGACAAGTCCACTCCATGAATCACCTCCATAGCCATCAAGCACGAAATCCCTATTTCCCTTCAAGCCCAATCGCCTCCCAAGAGTCCCGCTCAGCTAGTCTCCAAGAAAATCTGCAATAATGCTCAAGAAACTAGAAAGTACCCCGAAATGGTCATAAAAATAACAAAAGGGAAAATATGTATGGAAATTAACTAAAATGAGAATGAAATGTGCTAAAATAAACTATAAAAAGAAGTAAATAAAATGAAGCTATCAACTCTACCGATGAGAACTCTCCTCCTCGGTTTGATGCAGATCGTCCCTATGTCCTACCAGACCAGACTTTTCGTTATCCAGTCAATGACAATATTTTTTCTGAAGACATTCGATAGACTTCATGAACTTAGCAACAATTTTGTCATCGATGAAGTTCTTCCTGAATCCTCAGGAAACTTAAATAGTTTCTTACCCATCATTGACACAAATAGTCTCGATTCTCAGTCCATTTCAGTTGTGGATGAAGAAATCGTTTTGCAAGAACCCGAAATCAACACATGTCCCAAGACTCTTCCTTAACTTAATCTGCAGTACTCCGGTTGTCATTACTACAGACCCTTTTCAAATTCACAACTACTCTTCAGCCTATCTTGCATAAATTGCCCATTAATAATTTTGAGTTTGGACAACTTTCTCAAAATCATGAACTTTCCAGTTCTGATGGCTCAACTCCTTGGGCTTTATCTCGAACAAAGAATTTCAAAAAACCTCAGTTAAATATTCCTGATGTTGTTCCACCAAAGGTTGAAGCAAAATTGGATCTGGAAAAAGAGATTAGATCCCAACGTGAAAAGCAGGCAGCTGATTCCAAAAATAAAACTTCCAAAAACCAGACCAAGTTTTTAAACAAAAGGAATTTTGAAAAACCCATCACTGCAAAAACCTTTTCAAAACCCATTACTACATTAGATGGATCTTGCAAAAAGGCGTGTACTGTGACAAAATCTCTTGACACAAACAATACTAAAATTTTTCAAAAAAGAGTCAGGTCACCATCACAAAATTCATTAAAAGACACAAAAATGAAGGGTATTTTACACACTTCACAATCTTCAAAAATCCCTTCCATCAGTCAAAAGTTCTAAACCTACGACAAAGTCTTTTAACAAACCTTTTCAAAACCCAGTGTATAATTCCAAGAAACACAATCCTCGGACCAGTCCAAAGAAAAAGACCACATCCTCCAGACCGTTAACTAAGTATGGACTGTGGATTAATGAAAGGAACTTATCTTTTTATTTTTATCCACTAACATCAGAGACTAGTCCAATCTCAACTCAAAAAATGTAAGACATCATGGTCCCAAACGAACATGGAAAAAGAAATCTGTTTCCAAATCGCACATGCATGCATCTGTTAAAAAGGATTCCCACGTTACCTCGGGCTCCAAATTAGTTTGGATGCCCAAACTAACCAACTAATTATGTAGGAAATATGCAAGGAGGACCAAGAAGAAGAATGGTTAATTGATAGTGCTTGCTCCTTGCACGTGACTGGAAGGTTAGAGTACATTTGTGACTTCAGGCCAATCAGTAGTGGCGGCCACGTCACTTTTGGAAACAATGCAAACGGGATAATCAGGGGTTATGGAGTGTTAACTATGGACAACTTCTCAATTCAACGAGTTGCTAACGTAGAGGGTCTAAAACACAATTTGATCAGTGCGGATCAATTGTGTAAAGTTGGTCATCGGGTTAAGTTTGACAGTGAATTTTGTTACATCATGACGAATGACAAAAACACATGATTGATCAAATCCAAAGCCGAAGGGACAATGTATACATTGGATGTCTCTCCGATCAGCGGCAAACCGCAATTGTGTCTCCTGTCAAAGGTAGTGTATGAAGTAAGTTGGTTATGACATCGAAAACTTGATCACCTCAACTTCAGATACATCAACAACTTAGAAACTGGAGAGTCAGTATGAGGACTACTAATCTTGAAGTTCAACAACGATACTTTGCACTCGATGTGTGAATGTGGTAAACAAACTAAGGGCAGCCATCCTCTGATAGTTGATTCTTCAATCGTTGAACCTCTAGAGCTCCTTCACATTGATCTCTGCGGTCCATCAACTGTATCTAGTCTTCACCACAAGAAATATATTTTGGTCATAGTTGATGACTTCACTCGTTTCACTTGGGTCTTCTTTTTTAGACTAAAGTTAGATACACTACAGACCAAGATCAACTTCATCAAGGAGATAGAGCTTCAGATCCAACTACCTATGAGACGTATAAGAAGTGATAATGGCACCGAATTTACTAATCAGCTCTTAAATACCTTTTTAATCTCCAAGGGAATTAACCACAACTTCTTGGAACCCTACGCACCATAACAAAATAGAGTAGTGGATAGAAGAAATATAACATTGGTTGAAGCTGCTAGATCGATGCGCAACTTTATCAACTTAACTCTCTACTTCTGGGCTGAAGCAGTGGCAACTACATGCTTTGTTCAAAACCAAAGTATCATCTGCAAGCACCTCAACAAGACTCCCTACGAAGGTCTAAACAATAAAAAACCCAATGTATGTTTCTTTCATAATTTTTGTTGCAAGTGTTTTGTGGTCAACAATAATGATCATCTTAACAAATTTACATCGAAGTCTGATGAAGGCATCTTCGTGGGTTATTCAACCAACAAGGTTTCATACATGGTTCTTATACGACGTACAAGACTAATAGTCGAAAGCTTTGACGTCAAATTCGGTGAATATTATGTCCACAACACTGCTCCTTCAATAAAAACAATGTTTATCAGGGAAAGTAATATCCTAACTTCCTCAGGTCCATTAAACATAGTTGAAGTTAACTATGTTGACCTCTTTGATCCCGTAGAGACAACGCATCTTTCAGAATTTTTGGTGTCTTATGTAGTACAACAACAACATTCAGAAGTATTTGGACCAATCCTTTCTAAAGGAATGTTATTCAATACTTCCACCTTGCCAGTTGAGGGAGAAAGTTAAACTCCTTTAGAAGTTACAGCCATCGATGTTTCAGTACTTGTAGATGTTGCTCTAGTACCTACCCGTAGAATAACTCATCAAGAAACCGTTTATGAAGACTCTAAGGATGAGGAAGTTGAAAATATTGATACTGAAGCTGATCCAAGGATTATCAATCACTCATCATCCCAGGGTGAAACCCTCATCATTGGTTTTGGGGGAACCATCATCGATTCATGGGGAATTCCCATCCTCAGTCCAAGGGGTACTTCTATCAATAGCTTCAGAACCAATTCCAACGGTCCAAGATTCATCTGTGGACTACTCTCAAACCAAGGGGGGACTACCTTCTTCAAACAGACCTGAAGACTCCTCTTACGTAGAGGATATTCCTTCAAATTCAGCCGCAGACCATCAGCAATCTAGTCAACATATTTGCACAAAAGATCACCCACCGGGTCAAATCATCGGCAACCCATCTTTAGTTATTGAAACTTGTTCCTCTTCTGATTTAAGTAATCATTACCATTATGCAGCATTCATGTCATCAGTCGAGCCCCAAACCATAAAAGAAGCACTTCAGGAGCCTGATTAGATCATTGTAATGTAAGAGGAACTGGTTGAGTTTGAAAAAAGCAAAGTTTGGAAATTGGTATTGAAGCCAAAAGGTCACACTATTTTTAGTACCATATGGGTTTACAAGAACAAGTTAGATGAATCCGGTGTGGTAGTAGGAAACAAAGCATGCTTAGTTGCAAAGGGGTATAGTCAACTCGAGGGTGTTGACTACGATGAAACATATGCACCAGTTGCAAGGATGGAAGCCATGCGTATTTTCTTAGTGTATGCAGCTGAAAAACATCAAGGTTTATCAGATGGATGTGAAGAGTGCTTTCCTTAATGGCGAACTAAAAGAGGAAGTGTATCGACAACAACCTCCAGGCTTTGAAAGCTCAAAATTTTAAAATCACAGCGTTCTACAGGTCAAATTAGGCACCTAGGGCTTGGTATGAGACTCTGTATAAGTTTCATGTTACCTCTGGGTACAAAAGAGGTGTGATAGATCCCACGTTGTTTAGACGAGCAAATGACATACACTTGATGCTCGTTCAAATCTATGTGGATGATATCATCTTCGGTTCAACAGATCATGGAATGGTGGATGATTTTGCAAAAATCATGACCAACAAGTTTTAGATGAGCATGAATAGAGTGATTAACTTCTTTCTAGGTCTTCAGGTTAAATAGATCCCTCAAGGGATATTCATCCATCAGGAGAAATATACCACTGAATTGTTGAAGAAATTTTCAATGGATAATTGCTCCTTGGCAAAGGTCCCTATGGCATTCGGCTATAAAATCTTAGCTGATCCTACCAGAGATTCAGTTGATCACAAAATATACCGAGCAATGATTAGCTCATTGATGTACCTCACTGCTAGTCGACCGGATATTGTGTTTGCTACGGGTTCATGTGCTAGATACCAGGTTGATCCCAAAGTATCTCACTTGACCGCAGTCAAGCAGATCTTCTGGTATCTAAAAGGGAGTAAAGCCTTGGGGATTTCGTACCCTGCGGGTAACGATTTCAGTCTTCAGGCATTTACAGATGCAGATCATGCTAAGTTCAGACTCAATTGAAAGAGCACTTCAGGTGGATATCAGTTATTGGGTGGAGGATTAGTTAGCTGGTCTTCAAGGAAACAAAACTGTGTTTCATTGTCCACCTCAGAGGTGGAATATGTGGCCGCAACCAGTTGCTGCTCCCAAGTCCTTTGGATGAAGACACAACTTCTGGACTACGGGTACAGGATGTTGCGGGTATCCATTTATTGTGATTCAAAGAGTGCAATAGCGATTTCTCATAACCCTATTCATCACTCGAAGACGAAACACATAGAACTATGGTATCACTTCATCAAAGACCACATCCTTAAAGGTAACATTAAACTTATTTTTGTACCAACTCATGAGGATATAGCTGACGTTTTCACCGAGACACTCAACTCCACAAAACTGAATGGATTTTTGGAAATGTTAGGGATGATGAACCTTGACTCGCAGTTCTTCTTGAAATGATATATACGCTAGACCTTACAGGTCTTCGGGTGTGAATAAACTGCTTCTTTTCTTTTCAAATCAAAACTATTAAAGCGCTTTACGCATTGTTGTTCCTTTCTAAAAATAAATGATGGCATATATACTTCATAGATTGCTCCTCGGTATACTCTGTATACTGAATTCATTTATGATCTATGTACTCCTTGGGTCTCTTTATTTCCTTTATTTCTAACCATTATGATCTAGTTTGTCTTCAACTCTCATCTCCCACAGACGCATTAATGAACCCGCAGTCATCACCTCACAGATGCTTTAAATGACAATGTTTGCAACTTAATGAAGTTGAAACAATCTTCAAAAATTCAATTTGTAGCACATGATTTTTCAGTCATCTTTCAAGAGACTTTCCTCAGTCAGACCTATTTTTGGATAAAGGATAAATAAATCGATTTTCCATAAATGAAATCCTTTCGAAAATTCTTTTCACTCAAACAATCACATCACACACCCATTGGGGTCACATCCGTTCCACTTCCCCATTTTTACAACGGACAAAACCATTTCTCACCCCATGATTAAACAACGTGTCATCACAGGCCTGCAACACATTAAATGCTCCTATGTTCCCAGAAAAACATTTCTTTTAAATTTAATTTAATTTAATCTGATAATGGTAAAAACCCAAAGGTTCTTAGCTTTAACAACCGTAATTAAACTATTATCAATTACTTTTTGAAATCTAGTGGTATAAAAACCCCCTTTTCATCCCAAGATAGCTTTTACGCTTTTGCACTTTAAAAAAATGAACTCTTTCTTCTTCTTCACCTTCTTGTAAAAATCCTTTCAATCAAGTTCTTCAAACTTTACTGCAACTATGGTGAAATTTGTTTTGTCGAAGAAACAATCCAAAGCCACTGGATCAACAAAACCAACTAGATCTAAATCAATAATCAAAGACCTAACTCCATCAATCGCAACATGTAATGATAAAGGGATTTTCGAAGATCACAACTCTTATAGCAATGAAATCAAGATCATGCTAAAGTTTCTTCCATCTCATCCCCTGTTTGGTGCATTCAGTTCATTTACTAAAGCAGTTCCACTAGCTGTTCTCTTCAAGTGTGCATTTTCTGCTTTCCGGCCGAATGACAAACCCCAAGAAGTTCATCTCCGACTGATTGATGATTCCCTGGTCATTCTGACTAAGGAAAATTTCCTTGACGTGATCAATTTGAGGGTTTTGCCTTCAACATAGTTTTACACCCCAAGTACCAATGATGTCTACACTTCATTATACCAAATGGGGTACCAGGCTAAACTCAAAGGGATTGCTGACTTTAAGAAGAGCAAATTGCTGGCTGTTTGGCAATTTGTGTGTCATTACATCATCTGATGCCTATCAGGAAGAATAGGAGGCACAGACAACATTGTATGGAGCATCTTCACTGGCAACCCAGTCAACTACAGGTACATTCTTTGGGAAGAATTTATGCAATATGTCTCCAAAGGTGCCCTGAAGGAAGGAATGGAAGAACTCACCTTTGCTATGTTCTGCTCTTTGTGCCTTGTAGATCTTCACAAGGATGCCAATCTCATCATGTGAAATGACACAAATCTCTTTTCTACACAAGACCTTAAAAGGTACAATCCCTCCAAGGATCAATCTATTTTTGGTCCCATTCGTCACCTTCCTATGTACATTCTTGACTCCACTTGACTTACTACAATTGAAGTAGCTGACTACATTATGGCTACGAGTGATATTGCCCCATATCACTCTTCCACACCAAGGCCCATTCAGCTTACCAAAATCCAGGACCTACAACCAAAACTTAAAAGGGTTAAATCCCTTGTTGTATAAAAAACACCTGTAAACATTGCTACTAAGGGACTTGGTCCCTCAAAGAAGAGAAAGACTAAACCGCAGAGCCCATTCATCAGGCTCAATTTCCTCCTTCCAAGGTTAATGACCCACCTGTTATTGTCATTAATGACAACCGAGATGAGCCTTTGGAATCTAGAGATGTTTTTAGAAGGAAAAAGTTGAATCTTATCCCAGTCATAGCCATATGCAAACCAAGTGGATCCCGATATGGTGAGTGTATTAGTTTCATCTCAAATTAGTTTCATCTCAAAATGGAGACATAACCCCATCTAGATCCCAAGTAGATCCATATGTTAATACTTTCCCTAAGGTCACGTCTGTGCGTTTTCACTCCTGAGGAGTTTCACTCCATATTTCTTTGTGTCACACATACACATCAAACACCTGTTGTACTACAAGGCCCTTCTTCAGAGGCCCTATCCAGAATAGAGCCGAGGCCAAACTTGATTTTAGATCAAGGAGACCAAGGAAGCTCTGGAAATCCTGTACCGCCTAAATTACAATCAAGTGGTTTAGGCATGGTGAGCACAAACGTGTAAGGATCCATGAACCTGAGGGACACCTCAGCATGTAAAGGATTTGAGGGTTATGCATCTGATTATTCTTGGTCCTGATACCGCCCAACATTAAAATTTGGGCTAAGAAAGTTTGAATCCTTTAAAGTAGCTCTGTGGGCAAGGAAAACTCAACAGTTACAACAGCAACAACAGAGAGAAGAATATCTTCTTCTTGTGGCTAAATATTGGGCTACCATGATAAAAAAAACGTGAAAACGGTGCATGACATCCTTACAGCTCAGCAATGGATGTCAGATATCGAAAACACTTTTCAAAAATCTCAAGAGATGAAGAATGTTGCTGGTCCTTCCAAGCCTCCCCCAAACAATGAAGCTCATGATTCCAAAGAATATGGTATAGACATTGAGATCAGCTCTATACCGATGTTTAACCTAGATGATGATAACCTTGATGATGTTCGACATCCTCCTCCTTTAGAAGACTTCATAATGGTTCTCGATGACGAAGAATCAAGTGGTTCTCAGCATTCCACTTCGAAGTTAAAACAGAAAAAGAAAAAGAAGATAGTCGTATCAAGAAAAGAATTCCTTGATCTTTAAGCTAAAGTTGATCAGATTCTAGCCATAGTCACTTCTAGGACCACACAAAGCACTTATGCTCCAAACCCACAATCTCTCATTGATCGTGTTGAAGTCTTCGAAACCAGAGAAAGAATGACTACAGAAAGAATTCTTCTATGCATTGAGATGGGCATCAGACAACTTGACAATCAAAGGACGACTGATCACAAGGACTTTCTTTCCAAGGTAGAAGCTCTCATCAAGGAAGTTGAAGAGCTCATAACTGAACTTCAACAATCCCTAGAAATTCAAGAAGGCAAATCAAAATAACTTATTGAGGAATATCATACTGCAAATGAATCAGAGTATTCAGTGCTTTAGGAAACTATCACAAGGTTAAAGAGTTCATTAGCTGCAAGACAGAGTGTTGATGAAATTCTCCGTCTCACAAAGAAGATTTATCAACAACTTTTCAACCCGGAGATCCCAACAAATCAAATGGTTTGTATTCAAATGCAAACTCAGTTCAACTCAACCTTCCAAAAGATTGATGATTTGAAGCATTGGTTTGAGGAGCAGGCAGACCCTGCTTCCTTAAAAAGGGGAAATAATAATGATCCGAACAGAGGGATAAGGATCAAAACAGTTTCAATATCTGAATGATCAAATACCAAAACCCCTTCAGTTCAAAATTTTTAAACTCCACCTCAGATCCTACCACTAACCGCAGAGCTTAGCAAAGAACCAACTCCTCAGGTTTCACCTCGACCACCTACTCCTCGGTCATCTCCTAAAAACCCAAATCCTCAGGATTCTCCCCAACATTTATCTCCACTTCCTTCTCCTCGAAATCTACTCCTCCCCAATTCAAGGATCTGGAAGAAGAAATGACATCAAATCACACCGATGACTCCCCTGCAATAGCTCAAAAGAAAATAGAATAGAGGGATGCCAAGTTTGTGGAACAGATTTGGAGAGCACAAGGGTTTGACACAACCTTCGACAAAACCCTGATCAACTCATGGGTAAACCCAACCCCCAGACTCTTGGATTCTGATTACATTCCCTATCTTACATATGCAGAACCACCATCTGATGGTTATTGGGACATCCCCATCTCTCCAAACTCAACGTACTTCCCAGTGTTTCAACCTCTTGAACTCTCTCTTCCCACAGACAAAAGACTCCCCATGGAGTTTGAACTATGAACCACTTCCATGCAAAGCATGGTGGAAAGTTTGAGAACATTTGGTCCAACAACAGACCGGAAGCGGTGAAAAACTACAAAGTCAAGAAATTCATGAAATGTGAATTTTTCCAGTATATCCTGACCTGGAGAGGAAGTTATCATTTCAGATCTCAAGCTGACTTTATGTGCATGAATCCCGAAGATATCTTTTTTCTAGCTTGAGTGTTTCAGCTTAAGGCAGAAAAAATATCCCAATATGAAAATTGCCTTCGAAAGGGCTTGTGAGTTCTTGAAGGCCTTGGTGTGTGATTTTGGAAAAATTGATGTAGAAATTCATTCTATTCTTTCCAACAAATTTAATTTTCCTCCTTTTGAGCACATGCCAACCATCACTGAAGGATTCCAAGAAATGACCCTTGGTGCAAGAAGCTACCCGAAGCTAGGGATCGTGTACAAGAAGACTCGGGATGGTCCAAAGTACATCGTCCCTGTGACTTCCATTCATCGCCTAACGAAGAAGTAGTTGGATTTCACAATGACATCAATCCAAAAATCAAAGCACACAATTGAATAGGTTAAGTTCAAAATTTCATGAAGGATCCAGTGGCTATTCGAAGTAAGAAAGTTTTGGTGGATCATCATCAAGTTCCTAAAGATGAATAAATGAAGAAAATAGTTGAGAGGTCACTTTGGGGGAAATTGTTGAGACAAGAAAGTGAACCTCTTCAGCTAAATGGACCTGAAGACTTTTTGTCATGATGAACCCGAAAAGAAGAACTACCTGGAGAACACTTTTGTCATGTTGTGATCCCGCAGATGTTAAGATAACCCACATAGATGAACCATACATGAATATTTTCATAAGTTACTTTTATTGACATTGATTGTATTCATTGTAATATATGGTGTACCGTTCAAGGTCACCGTATTCAGTCATTTTATGTTATTTTACTCTTTCATATAACTTTTGGGACTCTCTAAATAGAGCTTCCCACTTCATGTATTTCTCACCAATTCACTACATCAGAACTTATCAATATAAGATCGTTCATCGATATACTTTAAGTTATCTTAACTGATACTCAAACCAAGTCCCTCTTCACTTGTGTTGTTCATCTTATACTAACTTGTGTTTTCATACAAATCTTGTTACAATTCAACCGTGTGTCTACCTGTTTACTGCTTATTGATATAAACTTGCTGCTATTTATTTTCCTTACATTTCCGCAATCTAACTTAATATTGTTGAGCTAACAAGATCCACTGAGATTAACTTTAATTCCGCAACTTATTATCTCGATACTAACGCTTTATCAAGTTTTTCTCTCAACACTCTTAAAAGTAATCAACATGACTATATTTCTAGTCGTCTTGGTTTAATTGATATTTTTAAGAAAAATTAACATTTTTTCTCTCTCAAATTAATGTTTAGTTTGAGAGGGGATGTTGAAATATCATGTATTTCCGGTCATACAAACATAAAAAATAACTTAATGTTCTTCGGGTTACTTTTGTATATTTTGTTATTCAGGAGGGTGGGTTGTGTAAGTTCTGTGTAGGTATCGGGTTTACACGCAGACTTCATGTTGCTCCATGGAGCTCTGTGGGTCTTGCTTGATCCGTGTATTTATTGTGTCGATTGTAAGTGTTTGGCTTGTTCGTTTATTCTCACTCACTTAAATCTCTGTCTGATACAAGAACTATCTCAAGAATAGATTAAGGTTTCTTATTGTGCTTAAGGTTTGATCTATTGTTAAGATTGATCTTATTGTTTTCCAGTTGTTCATATGAGTGTGAGTGTGATTTGTAGTGAGCTTTTTATCTATAACTTAATGTACAAACGAACTGGTTATAGTGAATAAACTTTTCATGTTAGGAATACCTTGAGTTTTTACTTTTCATACAAATCCCCTCTAATGGAATTCTAAATCCATGCGTTCTAATACCAATTCCAATCTTCCCTTCACCATACTTGATTTCTTTGTCCTTTTCGGCGGTCCTTAATTCGACAGACTCAACCAACCTCATCTCTCTCTTATTCATTTTAGAGATGGTGATTGCTAGGTTCTACTTTCCGGAAATCCACTGTCGAACCACAACTTAACCACCCAATTTCTTGAAATCGACCATGGCTATTCCTAGATCTATAACTTTATCACAAGAAAAATGAGAGACTAAAAGGGATATAATCAGAGTATAGATATGTGAAAGAAGATGAACAAAGGTGGCGATAGTGGCGAAGTGCAAATCTGCAACCCTCTTTATAGCTCATACATCCACAAACAGAGAGTGTTGGTAGTTCAACCTTTTCTCAAGCGATTGAAATGTAGTATTCTATTTCTCCGACAAGTTAGAGAGAAAGGGAGAAAAGTGAAAGGGGAGAGAGAGTCGCTAGTTTCTACAACTCTAATTTAATATGTGCTAAAACTCAAGGTCGCATGGGGTACAATAGTTTTCCGACGACCTTAAGATGACATATATGTTTTCCGACGAGTTCTGGTAAGAAATCGAGGAAATGTGAGTGAAAATGACGTTCCAATGGCAAACAAATGAAATGGAGATAAATACTTAATAAATAAATTTCTTAATGAACTAATAATTTATAATTAATAAATAAATCAAAAACTAAATAAATAAGGGCAAAGGGGTTTCTTATGTCTGGAGGAATGAAGTGTGCAAGTTTTAAACAAATGAGGGACGGTCCGAGTTAATTTTGGAAAATAAGGACTGAACATGCTTTTTGACACCTGGACGAGGGAAGATTGGTGTAATTTACCCTATTTAAAATGGAGTAAACATTAAAATAGTTGTTATTTTGAATAAAAAACGAAGCTTGAAACTAGGATGATGTGTATGATCAAGCCTTCGCCTTACTCCTATCCTTTGCAGTACTTGAAACCATAACAATCAAAATGTAAGCCAAAGCTTCGTGAGTTCCCCCAAAATAACACTCACGAAACATAAACAATATGCATACTTGGCCCATAGCCAATGTCTGGAATACCTTTACAGGGTCCTTAGCATAAGTCTGGATTGCCTTTGGGCCAACAACTAAGTCTGGAATGCCCTTCCCAGCTCTCAGCCCATGTCTAGAATGCTCCCAAGACCTTAGCATGAGTTTGGAATTCCCCTACAAGGTCCTCAGCCCATGTATAAAATGCTCCTATTTTCTTGGCCTTCAGCACAAAGCAGAACATCCTCAATCCAAACTATTGCAATATGCCGACATATGCACAAAAACAAATATCCAACAAATAACAGATAATAAAGAAGATCTATCATACCACTACAACATAGAAACATCCTAACCAGGATATATAACCTAGTGGGTCGGTAATGGTGCCTTCGACGCACAAGTACAGTGAGGAAAACTCACTTCACAGTCCGAAAAATAGCTCCACATATCACTGCTCCAAAAGCTATCTCTACCGATCACCTATACAATTAACAGGGACCCAAATCTCAAACTACTATTTAAATTACCTAAAATGCCTTTAGGTCAAACTTGTTCACATTCCTGGTCAAAGGTCAATGTCAAAAAGTCAAAGGGGCAACACAGACTGAGTACGCCCAACGTACTTAGTCACTATGCTTAGCATAGTAGATCCTTGGCTAGATTACGGGGCCTTTTCCTAGTACGCTCAGCGTACCACCATGTACGCCTAATGTACTCGACCTGATTCAGTTTTTCTTCATTAAGTGCTTATTTGATTAAGAAATTACTTGCAAAGTTCAGATCTAGTCCCAAATATCAATCTAAGTCTTAAAGTTTCCAACCTTATGACTTTCTAGGCTAGAAGAAGCCCAAACACCAAAATTCTAACTTAATACACAAACCAAAGCATCACAAATCTTGCATAGAGGGAATAAAGGGAACAAGATAACATTTTTATGACTCAAAGCACCAAAAACGTATGAAAGAACAACTCATTTGGGTTAGAGTAAGCCATACTTATGAATACCAAGATTAAGGTACCAAATGCATAAAACTTAAGAACTTAGCAATATATAATGAAACATCCATTAAGTTTCTAACTTTATACCTTCTAGAGTTGAGAAAAGCAATGTAGGCTGTGGATCCACAAGCTTGAGCTTAAACAATCAACAAGATTGGACTTCTTCTCTTTCAAAATGCACCCAAAACACATAAAAAGGCACCAGATTTCCTCTAGGGGCTAGGTTTTCGAGTTGGAGGCTGAATAGGGTGGTGGTTGATGTTAGGAAGGACCCTAAGGGGTTAGAGTCCTTAAATAGGGCTTAAAACCTCAAAATTAGGGTTTTAACACATTTACAGTACACTTAGCGTACCATAAGTTACACTTAGCGTAACACCCTAAAAATGAGTTCCCTTCAGCCTAGTACGCCCAATGTACTACCTAGTGTACGCTCAACGTACTGCGAGACTCCCTTTTTCCGGCTTAACATCAAACAACCATAAAATTTTCATTTCAACACTGTCAATGATGATCCTTATATCCACGAAAAGGTATTGAGGATCTCTACAATCACTTATGACTAAAAATATCTCGAACAAAAATCCTTAATTTATGCAAGAAGCCTGAAAATGCTCTAGAAACCGTATGTGATTGTAAAATGGTTATTTCCTCCAATTTAGCTCTACAATTAATTGCTCACGTGCTTGCCATAAGACCATGTGTTATTAGCATGGTCATGCCTTTTGCTCATGTGTTTTTAGCATGACCATGTGTTATTGGCATGGTCGTGTTTTTAGGATCAAGGTTGTGCTTCTTGCAAAAACTCAAAAATCTTCAAACTTTTCACTGTCTTCGGTCTAGCTTTACCCAAAGTCATGTTGCTCAAATATAAGATGAAAAAGGATAAACACGACCCGTGTCGATGTGACACAAATTGTGTTTCAAACATAGTCCTTCACTATGATGATATGCAACAACTCAGGTTATGTCTTCATATTTTCTACCATGGTATGACCGGTCCATCTTCTCTTCATGCTCCAATGCTTTAAGCTCCAAGCTCCAAGTTCCAAGCTCCAAGCTCGCCTTCGTAGTTCAATGCTCCAAGCTCCATAATGCCTACAAAATTAATCAAAATAGTGAAATACCAGGTTTTTCGAATAAAACATGTAAGTGCCCAAATAGTTGACTAAATGCAAGCATTTTGAAGTAAAATGCAATGAAAATATAGAAATGGGCGTGCCAAACATCGATGTTTCATCCTATTTGCGATGTGGGACGACATGAGTATATGAGAATTGTTTGATAAGCTTGAAGAAGGCGTTAGGTTCCATTTCTACAACGATGTGGGACAACTTAAGTGTGTTTCAAAAAATAAATTAAGAAAACGTGGATGTCATGTTTCAAACAAAAGACCTTACGTTCAAAGGAAAAGAGTGTTAAACACATGAAGAAACTACTCCTTGGCCAGATTACGGGGCCTTTGCCTAGTACGCTCAACGTACCACCATGTACGGCCAATGTACTCGACCTGATTCAACTTTTCTTCGTTAAGTTCTTATTCCATTAACACATTACTTCCAAAGTTCATATCTAGTCCCAAATATCAATCTAAGTCATAAAGTTTCGAATTTTATAACTTTACATGGCTAAAAGGAGTCCAAATAGCAAAATCCTAACTTAAAACACAAACCAAAGCATCACAACTCTTGCATGGAGGGAATAAAGAAACCAAGATCACATTTTTTTGACTCAAAGCACCCAAAAACGTCTGAAAGAACAAATCATTTGGATTAGAGTAAGCCATACTCATGAATACCAAGATTATGGGACCAAAATGCATAAAACTTAAGAACTTAGCAAGATTATGGGACCAAAATGCATAAAGCACCCAAAAACGTCTGAAACATTCATCAAGTTTCTAACTTTATACCTGCTGGAGTTGAGAAAAGCAATGTAAGCTTTGGATCCATAAGCTTGAGCTTCAACAATCAACAAGCTTTGACTTCTTCTCTTTCAGAATGCACCCAAAACACATAAAAAGGCTCAAGATTTATTCAAGGGCTAGGTTTTCGAGTTGGAGGCTTAAGAGGGTGGTGGTTGATGTTAAGAAGTACCCCAAGGGGCTAGACTCCTTAAATAGGGCTCAAGACCTCAAAATTAAGGATTTAACACATTTGTGGTACGCTTAGCATACCATAAGTTACACTTAGGCTAACACCCTAAAACGAGACCCCTTAAGTCTAGTACGCCCAACGTACTACTTAGTGTACACTCAGCGTCCTACCAGACTCCCTTTTTTCGGCTTAACTTTAAACAACCATAACTTCTTCGTTTCAACTCCGTTTTTTATTATCCTTATATCCAAGGAAAGGTATTGATGATCTCTATAATTCTACATTTATACTTATGACTAAAAACATATTGAACTATGTTGGGTTTGTAATATTGCGTCATTGGGCTTTTTGTTTACGGTGCATTGTTCTCACGGTTCTGGGCCTGTCTACCTGTGTTTCATTTATTAGGGTTTAGCTTTATATTATGCATGCATGCACCATGTATGTTGAAGTTGTCGATCATAACTTTGTAACCCTAATACACCTCTACAGTATCAATTCTTCATACAGTTCTTCTAAGGTTGTGGATAATTAGTCATTCGACACCAGTTTTGATTCATCTTGTGTTCTTAATTGCTTTATGTTATTTTGATTACTTGTTAAGAATCTCATCGATCTTAAATAGTTTTAATCTCATCAATTGGTATCAGAGTAGGAGGTTGTGTAATTCATACACATCTCTTCTATTTGAAGAAAATCTTTAGGGTTTCCGCTTTTATCGAATCTGTTGAGTTGTCATCTCTTCATTGACGTTGTTCTTTGATCTCGATTTTACCCTAATATTGCTTTACAAGTCTGATTCTTAACAGGTAAACAAATCAAGTCATCATGTCACACGACGATTCTCAAACCAATTCCATCAACATCTCCAATAGCATTGGTTCGACTACGAGGATTCCGATCTTGTATACTCAAGAGTATGAAGTCTGGGATCTTCACTTTGAAGATTATGTTCTTGGCTCAGAGGACAACAGATATTTGATCTGGGAGTCTATTATCGTGGGTCCTTTCACCCATTCTGGAACCAACAAAACCATCAAGACATAGAAAGAGTACAATCAACTGACGATCGATGTGAAAGATGTTCCTCAAGACAAGAAAGACAAACTGATCAGTAATGTGAAAGAAATGAGGATGATCAGATTCGCTTTACGAACTGACACTTTTAGTCTGGTGAGTTCATGCACTACTGCAAAGGAGATATGGGATAGGCTTACGGAGTTATATTCCACTGATGTGGATCCCAAGCATTCAATTTAAACTATTCTACTTTTGGAGTTTGGTGACTTCAAGCAAAAGCCACATGAAAGTCTCTTTCAAACATTCGATCGTTATAACCATCTTCTCAGTAAGATGATTAAGCATGGAATCGGCAGAGAGTTGATTGAGTAGAAGGTTACTTTTATGAATGGTCTAAGGCCAGAATGGATGGCGGTGGTTTCAACTATTAAAGCTCATGAATAGTTTAAATCCTACTCATTGGCGAAGCTTGTGGGTATTCTCTAGTCACATGAAAGTGTTGTGACAAAGGAAACGAAGGTAGTCTCCGGAATGGGATCCTTGGCTCTTATCTCAAAGGGTAAGAATTTAGTTGAAGAAGAAGAAGAAGACTCAAATATTTCAGAGTGTGATCTGACAAATGAAGAATACGTATTGATGGTATCAAATCCCAAGCGGTTTGCTAGAAAGGAGTTCCCAGCCAAGAACCGAAACTGCCAGGGAAGCTACAGTTCGGAGAAAGCGAAAGACGAAGTTCAAAGCACTCCTCATAAAGAAGAAGAGAAGAAGGAGAGTAAACTTGTCGGTGACTATGGCTATGACTGTAAGTACTGTGATGGTAAAACCCATCTAGCGAAGGAATGCATGCTAATGAGAATGAACGAAGAGAAAGAGGGTGAAGATGACGAAGCTTACTACATGCGTAATCTTGAAGAGACAAAGAAGAGAAAGTCTAACGATAAATCCATGCTTGTGTTAATTTTTCAGGAAAACATTGAAGAAAACGAGTTCAGTGGAGTAGAGGTATGGTATACTAACTCGAAAGATGAGGAAGATCGCAAGCCCACTTATGGTCGGACATTTGTTGCGAAGGAAGAAGGATCTGAGTTTGCTGGAAAGTGTTTGATGGTGACAGCTGGAGTGTCACAAATGAAAGGCTATGCTACAGATGGCGGGTGTGATGAAGCAAAGGAAAAGGAAGAAAAATGCTTCACTGCAAAACTAGTTGGAGAGCAGATCAACGAGTGTGATCAGTTGATCAAGAAGGTAAATTACATCCTTGAATGTCTCAAATTACCTGTTTCTAACTATGAAAAAAAATTAAATGATTTAAAATTCACCTTTTCTAGTTTAAGTGGTAGCCTAAAACAAACACGCCTCACGAATTCTAACCTAACTGATCAAATCAGCAGGGTGTCTTCCAAGAGTGAGGAGCGAAGGATATGGATAGAGAAGAAGGAATTAGAGTTGGTTAGGGCTAGAGACGAATTGATTTATTTGCAACGTGACAATTTAAAGTTTTTGAAACAAAGGAATATTTTTTTCTTAATTGCTAAGCGTCTTTATTCCAACATTACTCAGTTGCATTTAGATTGTGAAATAGGCAACAAAATTCACAAAATGATTTTTCCTTTCCTTGAATTAAAGGAAGATGAAATAGATGCCGATTGCTATACATGTGAATCAGTTGTCTCATCTGAAGAAACGTCTGAAGCCTATAGAATTGGAGTGGACAAAATTGAGTCGTTTAATAAGTCCAAGGACCACAAGGACATGCTCAAAAACTTACTGGATGAAAATGATAAATTGAAAATAAAGACCGAAACTGTACAGAAATTTGACTCATCAAGTTCTAAGTTGAGTTCAGATAATAAGATTTATGCTGAAAATACATTTGAATTTGATGAGGACAGTGAAATGAGTGAAATATTTGTGGAGGATGAGGTTGACTGTTCCAAATTTATTAAAACCGAACCTGAACCAAAAGTCCTTATATCCGAAAACTCTATTGAGTTCGCTTACCTTTCTAAAGAGAAGGTCAAAGTCTTGAAGGAAAAGGTTGTGGTATACAAAAAGGTACAAACGGTACCAAATCAGGTGTACACTACCGCTGGAGTAACTAAAGATCATACAGTTGAGTTAACAACCTTGGTTGATAAAGATAATGCTGATGGTTGCGATGATCATTTTTGGTCAGCCCCAATCGACAATGTCGATGAAACGAAAGGCTTGTCGGAATGAACCTTGTGGAGAGTGAAAAGCAGATACATTTTAGAACCATTAAATAAACCTTCAAGGTTTGATAAAGCTAGCACAAGTGGCACTATGGACATTCAAAATTAATCTTCAAAAGGTACAAGCGAACCTCATTCGGTGAGAACTGAACCTTATGCTTGGAAGGCGAAACCGAACGTGAATATTCACAAATCTTCCAAGCAACCGGAAGAGCAGAAACGCCAACGAAACAGGAGATATCAGAAGAATCTCAACGAGAGGAATCAGTTCTAGCAATCCTAAAACTCCAACTATGTACGAAAAGAAAAAGCTTCTAATCAAAAGAAGAAACTCGAACAGTGTTCACACTGTCATTCCTGTGCTTTACAGAAACAAAATGGTAGTTTCGCTCGAAGGCCATCAGTTCCTAACTTTTTTTTCTAAGAAACCGAATAATCCTAAATCTCAACCAAAGAAAATGCCTATCAAGGATGTTAAAGGGAAGGGAAATCTCGTCTCAGATTCTGAAGATTGGATGAAGAAGACGACCACTAACACTAGGAAAGATAAGAAAGAATTTGTTAAGAATCAAAATAAAGAAAAACAAACTGATTCAAACAAATCGAATAAAAAAATCAAAGTGTTCACCATTAAAAAGAAAGACGAAACCACTTTAATAAAACGAACGTTCATGAATGATCTTTCTATCGCTTTTCCATGTTCTGTAAAAGGCTCACAAGGACCCAAACAACTCTAGGTTCCTAAATCTACTTAATTTTTGCAGGTTATTCATGACGAGCAGTTTGACGACAAATGGTATTTTGATAGTGGTGCTCGCGTCACATGACACGGAGGAAGGAAGAGCTGAGGGATTTTTGTGTTATCAAAGATGGTGGATGTGTCAAGTATGG
Source organism: Lactuca sativa (assembly GCF_002870075.4). Classification (NCBI taxonomy): domain Eukaryota; kingdom Viridiplantae; phylum Streptophyta; class Magnoliopsida; order Asterales; family Asteraceae; genus Lactuca; species Lactuca sativa. Next base: position 17,671,596 of record NC_056625.2, on the reverse strand, counting down.
AAACAACTCTTACGACACAATAAATTTGCCTATGTGGAAGGACTACAACACAACCTGATCAGTGTTTTGCAATTGGTTGTGGGTACTGGCCTGAAGGTTTCGTTTGATGATGAAGGATCAGAGATTATAGAGAAGAAAACGAAAATGGTTCTTCTAAAGTCACAACGAAAAGGAGAGATGTATCTGTTAAATCTAAATCCGATATGAGGGAAACCCGTTGTCTACTTGTTAACAAAGGCTCATTCTGATGAAAGTTGGTTATGGCACAGAAGAATTTCGCGCGTTAACTTCAAAGATATCAACAAGCTCGTTCTTGGTGATCATGTGCGAGGTCTTCCCCTCTTGAAGTTTGATAAGGATCATCTATGCGCTACATGTGAAATGGGGAAGCAAAGAAGGAAGAGTCATCCCACTCTTGCGAACACAAAAACTATTGAACCTCTTGAACTGCTACACATCGATCTTTGTGGGCCTTCGGCAATTGAGAGTGTCGGTGGTAGTAAGGAAATCCTTGTTATTGTCAATGATTTTTCACGATTCACTTGGGTATATTTTCTTAAACAGAAATTAGAGGCGGATCCTAAACACAAGAACTTTATAAAACAAGTAGAGCTTCAACTAAGAAAGGTGGTCAGAAATATAAGAAGCAACAACAAATTGGAATTCAAGAACCAAGATTTTGAAGAATTTCTAGCCGAAAAGGGAGTCACACACAACTTCTTTTCTCCTTATACTCCACAGCAGAATGGGGTGGTGGAAAGGCGAAATCGTTTGTTGTGTGAGGCTGCTCGGACCATGCTTAGCTTCGCTTCTCCTCCTCTCTATTTATGGGCCGATGCTATTGGTGCTACTTGCTATACCCAGAACTGATCCTTTCTCAATAAGCGATTTTCTATTACTCCATATGAAATTCTTAATAATCCCAAACCTAATGTCAAGTTTTTCCATGTCTTTGGTTCCAGATGTTCCATTTCCAATTCCAAAGAGAACCGAAATAAGTTTGATGTGAAAGTTGACGAAGGGATTTTCTTGGGGTACTCTCTAACCTCCAAGGCATATAGGGTTCTCAATAAAAGATCAAAGAATATAGAAAAAAACTATTCATTTGATGACACTTACGTGAAGAAAATTCAATCACGCGAAGATCCAATGGAGGAAATATTTCCTAAGACGGGTCAAGTTACCATACTGGTATCCAATCTGTTTGAAGAGTACATGCTGCTCTTTGATGAACCAAAAAAATCCATCAACTCTGAAGCAAAGTCAGTCGATAACAAAGTTGATAATCTAAAGAAGATAATCGATGACGCTGCAAAAGAAATGGAAAGCAAACCTTCAAGCTCAAGCGAACCTCCAAAAGAAAGCACTTCGTTGCAGGGGGAGGGTTCGTCTTCAGCAAATAAATCTGCTTCGCCTTTCCAGGGGGAGAACCCATCTCCAACCATAACCAACAACAATCCATTCGAGGGGGAGCCTTCTAAACCTATTAATGAACCCATGTCATCATTCGAGAGGGAGATTTGTAGTACGAATGCGAATGTCGATGATGATCAATCAGAATTTGAATAAGAAATGAATGCCGAACTGGATCCTGCCTACGATCCAAATTATCCCCACTTACTAAATGGACAAGAGATCATCCGAAATCACAAGTGATTGATGAATCATCTGAGGGAGTCCTTACACGCTCTCAAGTTAAAGCGAAGCGAACTGCCTTATTCTGTCAAGTGGAATACTGCATGTTCAATTTGTTCATCTCCAAGATAGAACCGAAAACAGTTAACACTGCACTCGATCACTCTGATTGGGTTCAGGCCATACAAGACGAACTCAATGAGTTCGAACGAAACATGGTTTGGAGATTGATTCCCACACCACCTGATGCATCTGTGGTAGGTTTAAAATGGGTGTTTCGTAAAAAAAATGGATAAAGAAGGCAATGTCATAAGGAACAAAGCCAAACTTGTGGTGAAAGGATATTTTCAGGAAAAAGGGATTGATTATGAAGAAACCTTCGCTCTAGTAGCAAGGTTAGAATCAGTACGAATCTTTCTGGCGTACGCTGCACATAAGAATTTTGAGGTTTTTCAAATGGATGTCAAATGTGTTTTCCTAAATGGGGAGTTGAAAGAAACCATATATGGTGAACAACCACTGGGTTTTGTGAATGAGAAATACCCTGATCATTGCCACATTCTGGACAAGGTGGTTTACGGTCTAAAGCAAGCTCCTAGAGCCTGGTACGAAACTTTAACCCGCTTTTTAAAAATGTCTAAATTCAAACAAGGTTCGGTTGACCCAACCTTCTTTCACAAGAAAGAAGGTGACCACCTTATGATAGTCCAAATTTATGTTGATGACATCATCTTTGGTTCCATGAATCCCAGTTTAACAGCTGATTTCTGAAAATTGATGGAGACTAAATTTGAGATGAGCTCAATGGGTCCAATTAACTTTTTCCTTAGGCTGAACATAAGATAGGGACTAGAAGGAATTTTTATCAATCCAGAAGCTTACATCAAGACCTCGCTGGAAAAATTTGGCATGACGGGAGAATCAAAAGTGAAGGTTCCAATGGCATTCGGGACAAAGCTAACTCCATCTCTGGAAAAACCGGCTGCTGATATGACTCTATCGTCAAATGATAGGGTCACTAATGTATCTTACAGCTTGTAGACCAGATATCATGTTTTATGTTTGCTATTGTGCCAGGTTCCAAGCCAATCCACGCGAACCTCACATGGTGGCTGTTAAGAACATCCTCAGATACTTGAAGCGAACCACGTCTCTCGGAATATGGTATCCAGCTAAATCAGGCTTCTTTGTTCAAGCGTTCTCCGATGCTGATCTTGGAGGATGTGGTCTAGACCGAAAGAGCACAACTGGAGATTGTCAATTTCTTGATGGTAAACTCGTCAGCTGGCAGTCCAAGAAACCAACTGTGTATACCAATCCAGTGCCAAAGCTGAATATATAGCCGCATCATCTTGTACCTTACAGGTCGTTTGGATTCAAATCCAACTTAGAGATTATGGCCTAAATATGAAGAAGATCCCTCTTTACTATGACTTAGAAAGCGCAAATCGTATTTGTCACAACCCAGTGCAGCATTCCAAGACGAAACACATTGCACTGCGATATCACTTTATTAAGGATCACGTAGAAGATGGTAATGTTGAAGTTCACTTCGTTCGATCCGCTGATCAATTGGCTAACATATTCACGAAAGCCTTGCATGAAGCAACCTTCAATAGAATACTCCAAGGCATGGGAATGATGGAACCTGAATCTGTATCGAAACCATCTTTTCTTCCTTTAGTACACCTTTTGCTTTCGCCTCTATAATTTTCAACAAGAGAAATATGGTGAACGCTCGGTCTATTTTGGTTCCGACTTTTTCGAGCACCGAACGGTCGGTATATTTTGCTTCATCCATCAAAGGCGAATTCTCGGTTGAAACTTGATGTATACTTTTTGTATATTTTTTCCTTTCTGTTTTTATTTCTTTTTCAGAAAATTTAAAATACAAAAATATTTTCCTTTCTGTTCTTATTTCTTTTTCAGAAAATTTAAAATACAAAAATATTTTTCCTTCTGTTCTTATTTCTTTTTCAGAAAATTTTAAAATTACAAATATATTTTTCCTTTATGTTTTTATTTCTTTTTTAGAAAATTTAAAATACAAAAATATTTTTCCTTTCTGTGCTTATTTCTTTTTTAGAAAATTTAAAATTACAAAAACATTTTTCCTTTTCCTTTTTATTTCTTTTTCAGAAAATTTCAAAATACAAAAATATTTTCTTTTATTTATTTCAAATACGTTCTAACACAGTGGCAACTAGTCTCAAAAATGAATCATGGGGAAGGTATATACTTTTACTCTATTTACTAGCTAAGTGTCCCTAGAAGCATGCTGATGTATGTTGTCCAAAGCCTCAACACCTCTATAGTGAAGCCTTACTTATTCGATATATACCAATCGTTTCTGCCCAATCAGGCTGCTAAATTCACTTAAGTCATGAGCTACTTTACTCATCTCATATTAAGTTAAGAGTTTTTTGCTTGGTCACTTATATATATATATATATATATATATATATATATATATATATATATATATATATATATATATATATATATATATATATATATATATAGCATAGGTACTTTCGGTTCTTTACCCATCTCACAAATTCTTCTCCATTATCTTCAATTCCATAAAAGTAACCCTTGAGATTCTCAGTATATACCAATGAGGTTTATGGTTACACAAAATCTGTGTTAATGATCTTAGTTTCATTTCACCATGATCTAAGTGAAACCCATAATCCAATACCTTTAATGAATTGACGGTGAACAATTTAATGTTCTAGTTTTTCACCCATGGACTAACGACACCACTTATGTGGAAGGTACTAGGAAATCTCCTTTGTTTTTGTAAGATCCTTTTGAAATATTCCAACACAAGGATATTTCTACCCAAAAGATCCAGTTTTTGTTTTGTTTTGAGATTTCAATATTTATCACCAAGTCACTGAAAAATGAACAAACCTACTTGATGTTTTTGGCTACACTGGCCACACAAGTACTTCACTCAACTTTCGGTCTTATGTCAAGGTCTGTAGTTCAGTTGAAGCGAAAGCCACCGTAATAGCCTAACTTTGAAAAGATGCCTTTCATTGCTTCTTAACAAGCATTTGATCGTACTTCAACAGGAAACCACACAAACACTTCTAAGTCTCTCTTGACTTTGAAGGAAGAGATTTGTACCCGGGATCATCCTTTTTATGTCTCCCAAGACATCGCTAACATCCTAAATAAACAATTTGCTTTATTTCTTTTTTATTGGAACACTCTTGCACGAAGATCTTTATGATCCTCCAAAAGTCTAGTTCGTGGTACTAATGGTAATTTTCAGTTGTGTAGTTTCGCCTCTTATTCACTGGTGGTCTTATATGTTAAAAGGTGAAAGGAGCTCGGTTTATTTATTTAAACTATAAAAGGGAGAAGGATTAGTTTCTTTGAAAGGAAGTTGAAACATTTCAATAATATGAAGAGACGCTGAATGGATCAGTTTCAAATAAAGGCGCGTGAAATATGGAACGTCACGACTAACATGCTTTTCGGGTTTTACAGTTGTCAAATCACGTCCAACCAGGTGTCGTTTCCGAAAACCTCGCTTACGTGATCATTACCGATTTTCTCTCTCATGGAAATCGTATAAAAGGATTTCTTATTACTCTTTTCTTCTTTACCACTCACAAAATCTCTCAAGCATTCGAACGACAAAATCCCTCTCTATTGTTCATCTTCTTCACCAAGCTTCAACAATGGCAGAATCATCTTCCGTTCAAGAACACACCGCTCAATCTTCTCTCCTCACAATCAAGCATAACCAAAACCTAATCATCGACTTGATGTCGTTCAAGTATGATTCTTTTATGTTGCAGGTCGTTGAATGCCTCAATTATTCGCCACTGGTACATGCTCTTTCCAAAGTCGAATGCATGCCGATGTCCCTCCTCTCTCAAGTCTATTCTTCTGTAAAGTACATCAAGGCTGAGGAGCGCATTATGTTCGAGATATTTGACAAGAAGTATTCTGTCTCCAAAATTAGGTTTTACTCTCTTTTAAGGCCACCTTGTGGTGACTCAATGGTGAACCCTGACTCGATTATGACTGCACATATTTTCGACATGTTTTACAACATGGGTTACAATGATATTCTCACCACCATTACCAAGGTCAAGAAATCGTGCCTTCCTCCTCAATGGAATGGGTTGTTTACCCTTTTCTTTAAGGGTTTTTATGAGCGAGTGGTTGGGTCCGATGGTGCCAGCAAAGGCTTTATGACCATTCTCTATGGTCTGTACCATGGCATAAATCTCGATTATGGGTCTATTCTCTGGACTCAACTGGTTCAAAGCTTGAATTCGTCATCTCGCCACACTGAGATTTCATGTGGGAAATACTGGACTATCGTTACCCATAGGGCTATGGAGAAATTTCAAATTCTAGTCATGGCGGATTCTTTGTTATCCTCAATCGCAACTTTCCACACCACAAAGATCATCGTGGATGACTCCTCCAAGTTTCCCTTTATCGGTTCGATCCTTGAAACAATGTACAGGTGTGTTTCTGTTGTAAGTATTCTCATTACCGAATACAAGAAATTACATGTTTCGGGTCCAAGGGAACTCACTCCCGAGATGAAACGTTCCCTTGATGAAGTTGATAAGACAAAGAAAGGGGTAAGAAAGGGAACAAAAAGAAGGACGTTCACGAGGGACCATCGCTTAAACTTCTCACACCCAAGAAGTGAAAGGGTCAAGCTACTCAACCTTTGGCTCCTAAAAAGCGAAAGCTGAAGAAGAAAGCACACAAGTGAAAAGTTTCATCATCAAGTGATAGTGAATACGTTCCCTCTGATCAAGATGATGAGGATGAACCCGAGAAGGAGGAATATCAATCTGACGATTCGGTCCATGACGTCGCTCCTGAGGTAACTTTTTCTAACACAGTTCCATCTCCACCTCCTTCTCCTCCTCACACTACTATTCCAATTTCCATCGCTCCATGCCCTAATCCAGTATCAACTCGACCACCTACCTCTTCACCATTACCACCACCCCAATTCATCGAAACCACTACCACTACTACCACAACAACCAAACCACCTGTTAATGCCAACACATCTAATGTGGGGGGAAAAAACTTTTGGTTTTGAAATCCCTGTTACTTCTAAACCACTTTCCCCACTTCATTCTGACGAGGTAATGACACGGAGTTTGATACCTTCCATTACAGCCCCTTTACTATTCAGAGTGATGATGATGACGATGCTCCAGTCACCAAGAGGCATCTTAAGGCTTTGAATGAAAATCTTGATACTTTGCTCGCCTCTTCATTCCAATCCTCTACCACAGCATACTCTGATGTTGTTATTAAAGCTCTTGTGGCTACCTTGGTCCAGCAGCATGAAGCTTCTATTGAGAATGCAACCAAGGCCATTGATATTTCCACAAAGAAAGCGACCGAAAATGTCAAAAAACTAATTTCGGATGCTAATGTGCTTGTGGAGTCTATTCAAGCCGAATCACAGCAAAATGCAAACTTAGTCAATGCCACCATTGAGAAACTTACCTCTTCACTACAGGCTGAACAGGTGAAATTTGAAACTGTTCGCAGCAACATCCAAACCAATCACATGGCGCTCCAATCGTCTATCAACTCTCGTCTTGATAAACTCCAAGATGATTTAGCTATGCAAAATAAGTTGATGGATGAGCTCGCTCGACAAACGACTCTGATCAAAACTCAATCTATCAAGCTTTCCCACACAAAGAAGGAGATTGAAGATCTCAAGACAGAGCGTGCGGTTGTGAAAAACTGTGTTGGTGATGTTCATGCTCTTCTGATTGATCTACTAGATGCATATGATACGATGCTCACCATCACCATCAGGAGACGTTTGGCTAAAAAATTGTGTCTCGTACTTGGAATCCTGAGCCGAATCAAAGGTGTTTTGGATGCGGGTATCCCTCCAAAACAAGGGGGAGAAGCAGGTCAAGCTCTACCAAAAAAAACTCCAACAAGTGAAAATCCTCAACCTCCTCCTGTGAAACCAAATGTCACCAAAGAACCTAGGATAATGAAGCTTCGGGTTCAACAATTCAAGACAAAGGAAAGAATATCATTGGTGAAAGTAGAGGAGAAGCAGCGAATGAAGAAACTCTTAAAGCCGAAGAGGGGGAAAGAAAATATAAAGAAGCTCTTGACATTTTGGAAAGAAGAAAATCTCATTTTCCATTATGGACATTGGAAAACTTGCTGAAGGAAGCAATTGAGTCCTCGAGCACTCATTGGCTTGAACTAGTCATTTCTTTTGACTTGGATAATACCAAGGACTCACAATTTGATATGCCGATCACCCAAAGGGCATTCGTTTTCCATTGTTTTGATCCAATTGCTTCGGTTCCTTCTCCTGACCCGAAGGTTGATAAAAAGTTGATTGATTACTACCTTGCTTTCTCGTAACCTCAATTCCTGACCTGGAGTTCAAATAAGATTACTACGGTCAAGGTTATGAAGCCAGTTGCCATGAGGAAATTTATCAATGTGAAGTTTTGGCTTACCCGTGGTTCTGAAGATTCAGTTCATGAAATTTCTCTTGCTGATCTTCCAAATCTCAATCCTCATGACTGGATTCTGTTGACTAACCTCTTGCTGACCAACGAGCAGAAGTATGAACCCATTCTTGATCACATAAAGAGAATGTTGGTTTCATACATACATGAAGTAACAAAGCTCGATCAAGAAATCGCTTCTGCTTTGAGGAAGAAGCCTACTATCAAACCCATTGGAAAAGCTAGTGATGTGAACAAGATGCGTATGGGCAAGATTGACACCGAACACTTGATGGTGATGTTTACTAAAGAAATTACCGGTTTGGCTACTCCGTTGAAGTGCCTGTTCGCCTTATCCGACAAACATCTGTTTTCCACGATCTCTCTTGAACATATTCTGGATATAATAAACAGATGTAAGTTCAATGATGATGTTGCAAAGAAGATCTTCAACGACATGCTTCGGTGGTACATCAACTTTTGGCGCACGATTCTTGCTATCATACCGAAGTTGTTTAAAACAGTAAAGAAGACTACGCAGACATTACAATAGTGATCTCTCGCCTCAATTGACGCAAAAGGGAGATTGTTGGGTTTGTAATATTGCGTCATTGGGCTTTTTTTTTATAGTTCATTGTTCTCAGGGTTCTGGGCATGTCCCACCGTGTTTCATTTATTAGGGTTTAGCATTATATTATGCATGCATGCACCGTGTATGTAGAAGGTGTCGATCATATCTTTGTAACCCTAACACACCTCTATAGTAGCTATTCTTCATAGAGTTCTTCTGAGGTTGTCGATTATTAATCATTCGACACCAGTTTTGATTCATCTTGTGCTCTTAATTGCTTTATGTTATTCTGATTACTTGTTAAGAATCTCATCGATCTTAATGAGTTTTAATCTTATCAAACTAAAATCCTTAACTTTTTGAAGAAGACGGAAACATAACCTTTCCCATTTTACTCCTTAGCTTCCATCGAATAATCAAAGATTTATATCACTTATCCAAAATCATACACTTCTAGTAGAGTCTAAACTTCATTGCATTGAAGCCCAAGGTGTCCATTTGATCCATTTATTATCCATAATCCTGAAATAAGAACTTCTCAAAATAGGATGTTACATTTGGTCTTCTCAAAAGCTCCAAGAAATCTCCCAAAATCGCCCAAAAATGCTCTAGAAACCGTAGTGATTTCCTCCCATTTAGCTCCACAATTAATTGCTCACGTGTTTTCCATAATACCATGTGTTTTTAGCATGGTCATGCCTTTTGCTCATATGTTTTGACCATGTGTTTTTGGCATGGTTGTGCTTTTTGGATCAAGGTTGTGCTTCTTGTAATAACTCAAAAATCTTCAAAATTTCCTCTATCTTTGTTCTAGCTTTACCCAGAGTCATGTTGCTCAAATATAAGATGATAAAGGACTAACACGACTCGTGTCGATGTGACACGAATTGTGTTTGAAACATAGTCCTTCGCTATGATGATATGCAACAACTCGAGTTATGTCTTCATGTGTTCTACCATGGCATGATCGGTCCATCTTCTCTTCATGCTCCAAGCTCCAAGCTCTAAGTTCCTCGCTCCAAGCTCGCCTCCATAGTTCTAATGCTCCAAACTCCATAATGCCTACAAAATTAATCAAAAATAGTGAAATACCAGTTTTTCAAAATAAAACATGCAAGTGACCAAATAATTAACTAAATGCAAGAATTATGAAGTAAAGTGCAATGAAAAGATAGAAATAGACATGCAAAACATCGATGTTTTATCCCATTTGCGAAGTGGAACGACATGAGTATATGAGAAAATAGAAATTGTTTTGTAAGCTTGAAGAAGGCGTTAAGTTCCATTCCTACAACGATGTGGGATAGCTTAAGTGTGTTTCAAAAAATAAATTAAGAAAACGTGGATGCCATGTTTCGAACAAAAGAGCTTACGTTCAAAGGAAAAGAATGTTAACCACATGAACCAACTATTGCTTGTGTCATTATTAAGCAAAACATATTATATTATATATAAATATATATTTTTGTAAACATTTTATATAATCAGTTTGGTTCGGTTTCTTTCGGTTTTGCCATACTCTAAAACCGAACCCAAACCGGAATTTTCGGTTTTTGAAAAAATCAAACCAAAACCGTTAGTTTATGCTTCAGTTTCGATTTTTCGATTTTGGATTTGTCGGTTTTTTGGTTTCGGGGTTCGGCTCCTTTCAGTACCTTTCACTAATCACACTTTTTTCGCCTCCTCCTAATCGGTGCTAAGAAACCTCCATCATCACCCTCTTCCTTCCTCCATCCTTCCTCGCCATCGGCGCCACCCTATTCCTTCCACACAACCAACGTCACCTCCCTAGAAACGAAATTCCTCCCTTCAGTCGCTCAAGAGAACCATCGCAAAAAGCTCGACAATGAAGCCCTAGATTAATTACCTCACAATTCAACATAAACAGGTTATCTCCATGGTCTTCTTTCTCTTACGATTAGTTTCATGTATATTTGTATGTATCTATATTTTTCTTGAATGAAAATTTCATTACGTATCTAAGTTGTGATATGTTTCTACAAACTTAATATGTGCATCTAAGTAGCGATTTTCAGTGTGTATCTAAGTTACCGTGTCCTATTAGTATAGTTCTCTATGACGACGAAGACTCAATCGTCTCACAATAACTTATGGACATCAATTATCAAACTGAATCATAATTTAGTTGAGCTTTGTTGAGTCATGTTTTGTAACACGATTGAAATTAGCAATTCGATCATGCTTTGTAAATGGACTAAAATGGATTAAAATTAGCAATGTTAATCATGTTTTGATGGACTAAATCACTAAAGTAGCAGCAATCTGTCTAAGCAATTTGTAAAGGCTTTGTCAAGTCGTTGGATTACCTAAGTTTTTTGGTAAATAATGGTGTTAGTTTGTGAAATATGCATTACTGATAGATGGTTATCAATATTTTGACAAATTTTTGAAGCTGAACCATAATTAAATCGACAATTGATGATCTTTGACAAAAGAAAATGATGATGTTAGAAGTACCATAATCAAATTGACCTCTATTATCTAATGTTATGTATTATCATTTTTATAGTCTATACATACATCTCAATTTGAATTTTGGTTGTATTGTATTTGTAGATTTACAATCTGGAGTTGGTGTCTCAAAGTTTGAAAAAACTCAAATATCTTTTACTGGAATCGAAGCTTTGTATAGAGATGGCATCAAAGCTTCTTTGACGATTGACGGAATATTTTACGTTATTGACCCTGACTTTGCATATTACTTTTAATTCTTGCATATTTCTTTTTTACTTAATGGGGACATAACTTAGGTGCTCTTTTTAACTTCTTTTTTCCCTTCCAGTTAAATCATGTATGGTAAAGAGACTGAAGTGCTATATACATAAGGTCTGTTTCTTTTATAGACTGAATAAACTATTTGAATGAGGTTAAATGACCATTAGATTTACATTCCAAAAAATTAGTTCATAATATTTATCAATTTTATCATGAGAAATAACTAATATGAAAATGGTTGGTGTTTTAATACATTAAGTAAGGTTCTTGGCTTAACCAATCAAGTCATCATGAAGTAAAAAAAAAGAAAAAAAAAGAAACAAACTAGTATGACTGTCCAAATTAAGTACTTGACCTATTAACCTTGGTAAATAAAAAAAAAAACTTATTGTTAATCTGGCCAGATAATTATTTGTATTTCTTTTTGACTTAATATAAACAGCTTGGCTTAATGGGTTAAGTTGAGAGAAGGGTGTCTTATTGTTTTTATGTGATCTCACTTTTTTATATAAAAAAAGTGTTATCTATCTTGTTATTAGAAGATAGTTAATGAAAATAATTTATAAGGATTTAAAATTATTGTTGATAACACTTATGTGGTATGAAATAAAGACGATAAATGGAAAAAAAATCAGTTATTCATCTATTAAACTTTATGATAATCTAAAAAAAATCATCATAACATATATTCAAAAAAAATTTAAAGAAAAATTAATAATATTTTGTATTGTTATGCATTTAATATAGTTCAATACATATCGATAGAAGGCAAAAGAGATTCCAACTACCCATTTGATGTAATTCATATAAAAATGATGAAAATATCATGTAACACACTCAAATCTCTATTATTTATGTTTAATTGTAATATGTGTAAATCCAATTATCAAAAAAACCTAATCCTTTGAATTTTAGGAATATTCCATTGATTATTATCATAAACTGAAAATTATTAATATGAAAGTTTGTACAATGTTATTGCCGATCAAGTGCTAACATATAACTTTTTATCATATAACTTGATTATTATTTACAATGTTAATTTGTAATGGCTCTCAAGTAAACAGTTGATTATTATTTACTTATTTAGCATCACTTCTAGACTGAACACGGAAGGAAGGGTAAAATTGTCATGTTATCATAGACTGATCATCTAGTCCTAATATATAATGGCTCTTAAGTAAAGAGTCCATTAGTCCATTATTCATTTAGTCCTAATATATAATGGCTCTTAAGTAAACAGTCTATTAGTCCATTATTCATTTAGTAAAAAAGAAAAACAGCCTTTGTTTATACATCACACTTAGATGCTTACTCCATACATGTATATCATTTATCTATTCCATGAATCACCAAACCCCTTAAACTTGTTAAATTTACTAAATTGCCCTTTTTCTTTTTCTGATTAAGGTTAATAACCTAGAAAGAAAATAAGGTTTTAACTTTGTCTATATTAGGTTCTTAAGGTTTTTTTGTATATATTACACAAACTTGGTTGTTATGACCATTTAAAAAAAAAATAATAAGGTTTTAATTTTGTCCACATTAGATCCCTAAGGTAGTTTTATACATATTATACCAACATAGTTGTTATAACCGTTTAAAGAGGGAAATAATGTTTTAATTTTGTTCACATTAGATCCTTATTTTTAATATTTTTATCATTTCATCCAACTCTTTTACAATTTATATTAGTATTTAGTTAGAGGCTTAATTATTTCATCTTCTCATTTAAGTCGCCCATTCACCACAACCATGGTTTCAATTGAAAGGTAACATAACAATTGTCATTTTTACAAAAAAGAAAAAGAAAAAAAAAACTAGTAATAATCAAAGTCTTAATGATTAAGGTTATGTTTGGTGCTGCAACTAGCTGATAAGATAGTTTATTTTTCGATCTTTTTTAAGTGGTTATGTTTGGCAAGCCAAAAAGTAGTTTATAAGTTAGCATTTTAAAAAGCTACTTAGACTAGTTTTTTAAAAGTTTTTTTTTAATTTTCCAAATACCCATTAATTAATTAAGAAAACATATTTTTTTTAATTGTCCTTTCATGTCATTATATAAATTTCATTTAGCTTATAAGCCAATGGCGGAGTCATGGTCAAAGAAAACATATTTTTTTTTGTAAAAATGACAATTATTATGTAACCTTTCAATTAAAAATTGTGGTTGTAGTGAATGAACGACTTAAATGATAAGATGAAATGATGAAACCATCTAACTAAATACTAATATAAATTATAGAAGAGTTAGATGAAATGATAAAAGTATTAAAAATAGGGACCTACTGTGGACAAAATTAAAACATTATTATCCATCTTTAAATGGTTACTGCAACCATGTTGGTATAATATGTATAGAAAAGACCTTAGGGATTCAATGTGGACAAAATTAAAATTTTATTATTTTTTTTAAATGGTCATAACAATCATGTTGGTGTAATATATATATATATATATATATATATATATATATATATATATATATATATATATATATATATATAATAAAAGTACTAATGTCAACAAAGTTAAAACCTTCTTATTATTAACCCTGATGAAGGTACAAGTTGGATGTTGTGAGTTGTGGGAAGAATTTTACGAAGAAGATAAGGCGATAAGGCCAAAGGGTATGGATGAGTTGTTCACATATGAGAGCTGACGTGGAGGGGAGTATTTAAGCGTGAACACCGCCCCCCTCTATAGTGGGTGTGACGCGGATTGAAGCCATTCACAGACGATTACTAAAAATTTTATTGGTTGAATTTTTTCTCCCCAATCATTCCTCCCGTTTCTCTCTATCTTTCTCTTCCTTTTCTCTTTCTCTCTTTGTTCAGTAGTAAATACCACCCCATTACTATTAAACAAAAAAATCTCAAAATCATATCTCATGCCCTGACAATCGGTTTCTCTTTTACATGCAAAAAGCATAAAGAGAAGTAAATCCAGCCACTATGATTTGACACAAAACAGCCCAAGATTTTATTATATATCATTATTAGCACTCCGGTGTTAGATACTTAGATACTAAAATTAATATCAAGTTTGGTAATTAGTGTTTTTCAAAATTAATTGCTATGTGATTCTATTCAAACCGTTTGAAAAAAAAAAAAAAAAAAAAAAAAAGAGTTTTAAACACCCCATATAGAATTATAAGGGATTACTAAAGTAAAAAAAAAATGTATCTTAATCGTTGTGTTATCCACTTACATGTTATTTCATTGATATATAGTTTATAGCAGTTAAGTATAAAGGGATGAGTTAGCTACTGGGTGATTAATGGAATTATTAGAATCCAAATTATGTTATCATGATAGTTGTGTAAACAAATTTGTCTTTGATCCTATAACCGCTAGACACACCAAGAAACTAAGTCTCGTTCCCAAAAGAGATGGTGATGGTCAACGAAGCGGGGTCCGGGGACAGTTTTAGGTCAAACAACAAATATTTATATTTCCTGAATTCGTGTAACTTAGGGGGTGTTTGACTTAGCTTTTCACAGCCAAAAGTCATTTTTGGAAACGAAAGAGAAAACAAAAGATGTTTAACAAAACTAGTTTTAAAATTTACTTTCAAAGTTTTTACACAAGGAAATTTGAACTTTTTGGAAAAGTCAGGAAATCCTAACTTTTTGTAACTTTTTCAAAAAGGACTTTTGGGCTATGAAAAGTCAAGCCAAACACCCCCTTAATGTACTAAAGTCTTTTTTGGCGGATATAATATTTCTCTTTTGTGTTTGCTTGTGGACGTAGCCAATCATTCTGATTGTGTGAATCACATTTTGTTTTATGGAATTGTTGAATTGTCTCTTGAAGTGTTAAACCTTACGAGTTTGCGTTCTACCCCTAGCACTTATATTATTGTGTCATGTATATGATCTAACTTGTTATATAAAATAAAATTTTTGGGGGTGTACTTTTGGTAAAAAAAAATATTGGATATGGACTGTTACGGCATTTGGACGCATTGGCCCTGCCTTGCTGGACTAAGTGTATCTTGGGCCAAAGTTTTAAAGTATATCTTTCTGTTTTATGTTATGGAGTTGTAGTATGTCTATGCCTAAATAATTATGGCATTGAGCACGTCATGATACTTTCAATACTTTTCAAAATGTTATAATTCAGGTAAATTTGAAAATTTACGATAAAACCTAGCTAATTGTACACGTCATGATACTTTCAATACTTTTCAAAATGATAGACGTTATTTGAAGCCCTCCAAGTTCAGGATTTTTTTTTTTTTTTTTTTTTTTTTTTTTTTTTTTTTGAGTTGAGATATGGAGTAATGAATATAAAATATGTAAAAAGAATATGTGTGGACAGTATTAATGATGATGATGATAAATAAAGATGTATACATAACATAGCCCACATGTAACTTTGTGAGAAAATGGTGGGAACAAGTCACTTTGAATGATACATGATATGGGCAAAATGTATCTTTCTTTTTACATCAAATCGCTTTTTTTATGGGCCTGACCACTAAAGCTTGTATCTGAAATCCAGATAATGATGCCTTGGTTACTCATACATCGTGCATTAAAACTTGTACACTCGAAATTTTGAAATGGGGTTACATTGGGTGTTGTTACACTGTCCATCTCTCCATGCCTAAATAAAAATGTGGACCCGGTTTTTCTTTTTTATCATCTTTTATCTCCAAAGAAGATGTGGATAGGGTTTTCATTTGAACACTAAAACCCCTTTTAGTTTTAACCCATCATTTTCTTGTCAAATAGTTTTCCAAATGTATGAGAGACTATTATGCTCGCATTATATTTTTTGTCGAGAAAAGTTAAAAGGGAAAAATGATTAAACGAAACCAGAATCAGGAAAAAGTTCAAAAATGAATTGTGAGTTAACTTATAGGTATCCTACAAACCAGTTAACACTTTTCTAGTTGATAAATGTCTTTACTAGAGTAAAACTTTGGTAATTGATTTATCGGTTTAAAGGTCTCAAACTCAAAAAGAAAAATAATATATAGAGTATGAGTAAAGATTGATGAAGTAATATACAACGATCGTGGAATATATTTGACATAAGTTAATAATTTTTTTTTGAATGACTAGCACACACATTCTCTTAAAATCCTACTCCTAAACTACTTTCTTTTTAATAACATACACACACTTTCGAAACACCTTGATACCATTAAGCAAAAGCCATTTGATTAACATAAGTAATAACTAAATCCAAAAAACATATTATACTAAGACTTGCACTATTAGAAAAATACATTGGTTCCTACAAAAAATTTCCTAAAAAATATATTTATTGGAAGTTCCTACACATTTATAATGGATTTCTTAGCAAATATGCATAAAATGTTAAAAACAGTTTTCCACGAAAGTTCCTACAAATTTTTGAGAGAGTTCCTAGCAAAGTTGAAAAAATGTGTTTGAATGGTAGGTCCTTGAAAATCCCTCACACGTTCCTACGTGTATTCGAGGGAAACTTTTGTTGCAGGCGTTACTTGGAATTGGTATTGAGTTACTTTTTTTAAACATTGCTATTTCTTTCGTGTTTAGAAAAAAAAAAAATTGCATCTACCTGCATTCGAACTTAGATCCAACCCAATATTATTTCCTTCTGTATGTAGAACACCAATTTCCACGAAAATGTTTTCGTAGGAAGGTGTTTCAAAGAAAATAAAATCCCTCGAAAATCCTTAGGAAAGTTTATTTCCAAGAAAATTCCTAAGAAATTTATCCTAGGAACTAGTGTTATCGTTTACTTATTATCCCTTTCAACCATATATATATATAAATATATATATATATATATATATATATATATATATATATTGTGCAATGGACAATGTTATTTATTAGAATGACTAAGAAAATATGTTGTTTGGTAATGTGAATACGTTAACCTTATAAAAGATAGAGTATTGCAGAGCAAAGTTACAGAGAAAGGTTGTATGGGTTCTGTATTCAAAAAAGGGACACATTACAGAGCTAGTATAGACAACTATATTAGGCCTGACAATCATGTCATGTTCGGGTTGGCGTGTCGCGTGTTGGCGGGTCAAAATATGCCAACCCAAACACGACCCATTTAAATATACAGGTCACGTGTTGGCGGGTCACGGGTTGACGGGTTTGAAACATAAACCCATATATGACCCACCAACCCATTTATTTATACGGGTTCACAAGTTGGCGGGTTCGTGGGTTAGATTTGGGTTCATGGGTCCGAATTTTAGATATTTAATTATTAAACATCCAAATGAAAACTAAAAACATTCATAGAAACATGTTACAAACTTAGCCTTATAGGTTACGACTTATAACATTAGACCATCCACCACGAGTCATAATGTCGAAACATTCAAATGGTCTATGAATAAATGGTATATATTATGTAATACTTATTAAATATTAATACTTGATACATAAATACATTTAAAAATAAAATAATTTTTTTTATTAACAATATAAACGGGTTGGCGGGTCAACCCGTTTATTTTTTGAGAAACTCATATATGACCCGTTTAATAAACGGGTTGGCGGGTTGGTGGGTTGAAAAACTCAACCCAAACCCGTTTATTTCGTGTCGTGTCGCGGGTCGTGTCGCGTGTCGTGTCGAGAATTGCCAGCCCTAAACTATATATACATATTTTATAGCAGGAAATCAGGGAGTCAAATCCCATGATTTTAGGTGATGAATCGTCTAAGATATAGGTTGCTTATAACTCCATAAATCAAGGTGTAGATTGATAATTTCCATATCAGATAGATATGGGTTTAATACGCCCCCGCAAGATGGCAGAACCATCGGTGACGCCAATCTTGGGACGTGTTGCCAAAAATGGTTGTCGAGCGAGCGCTTTGGTAAGTGTATCCGCGAGTTGATCACGACTACTGACATGATGTACTTTCAGACAACCACTCTCAATCTTTTCACGGACAAAATGATAGTCTAAAGCTATATGTTTCATGCGACTGTGGAATATGGGATTTGCACACAAGTATGTGACGCCAATGTTGTCACAGTATAATACAGGGGTTTGAGCCAATGTTACACCAAGTTCTGAGAGGAGATGGGTGATCCAGGTGACTTCTGATGATGCATTTGCTATAGCCTTGTATTCAGCCTCTGTGGAAGAACGGGATACCAATTTTTGACACGTTGATTTCCAAGAGATAATGTTCGGCCCAAGGTAGATGGCATATCCTGTTGTTGGCCTTCCATTTTCTGATGCTCCTCCCCAATCAGAGTCACTAAAGGCAATAACTCTCAATGGTTGTCCACGCTTCAAGAATAGACCATGGTGAATTGTGCCACTTAGATAACGTAGGAGTCTTTTCAAAGCTTGCATTTGAGTGTCATTTGGGGCACGCATGGACTGAGAAAGGCGGTTTGTGACAAAAGCTATATCTGGTCGGGTTATCGCAAGATATTGTAATGCACCGATGATCTGGCGATACTTTGTTGGATCTGATGGGGCTAAGTTGTCGACTAGAGAAGTGGCACTCTGCATGGGTGTTATGACTGGTTTTGCATCAGCCATCTTGTGATTAGTTAGGATATCACGAATGTGTTTGCTCTGAGAGAGAAATAACCCATCACTGGTGGAGATAACATCCACTCCAAGAAAGTGATGAAGTTCACCAAGTTCTTTGAGTGCAAATCTGTGATTTAGCTGAAACACAAAGTCATCAATAACACTATTATTGTTCCCGGTCAGAATGATATCGTCAACATAGACAACAAAGTACATCACTATTCCGCCAGACTCAAATATGAAAAGGGAGGCCTCAGATACAGATTTGCGAAAGCCATAGTTGATTAAGAATGCCTTAAGCTCAAGATACCAAGCTCGTGGTGCTTGTTTGAGCCCGTAGAGAGCTTTACGCAACTTACATATATGATTTGGGAATTGTGGGTTGACAAAGCCTGGAGGTTGGACCATATAGACTTCTTCTTGAAGAGTTCCATTTAAGAAGGCATTATTGATGTCTAGTTGGCATAAGGACCACTTTCGTGATAGAGCAATGCATAATAGGATGTGTATTGTGACCGGTTTTGTAACAAGGCTGAAAGTATCAGTGTAGTCAATGCCATGCCGTTGGTGAAATCCTTTAGCTACTAGACATGCCTTGTATTTTTGAATAGATCCGTCAAAGGATCGCTTAATACGAAAGACCCACTTGCAACCGAGAGTGTTTTGGGAAGTTAGAGGTACTAAATCCCAGGTTTTGTTTTGGATGAGTGCATTAAACTCTGTAGACATAACATCACGCCATTGATGTATTTTAAGGGCTTGGGTGACACATGATGGTTCAAGAGTCTCTGGTAGGGGGTGAGTTGATATTGTGTTGAGATAAATATCACTGAAGTACTTAGTATTGGGTTTTCTTTGACGAGGTTGAGGCGGGGAAGAAACCGGTGGGGATGGTGATAGAGCTTGCGGGGATGGTGGAGGTGGAGTATATGTGGATTGAGGAGTGCAGGATAAATTTTCGATAGAGTGGGTGGTAGAGGTGGGGATTGGTGATAGAGGTGGTAGAGGATGGTTGGAGTTATGAGGAAGAGTGGTTTCTGGTGAGAGGGTCTGCATAGGAGACAAAGACGGAGTAGGTGTACTTGGTGACACACTAGTGGTCGAGTTGTGAGAGTCTTCCACATGGGCATAAACATCTTGAGGGGTTAGAGATTGATCAATACTAGCATGCCTCCATGGAAATGTGTCCTCAAGAAATCTAACATGTCGGGAGACATACAATTTACATGTGATAGGACCATACCATTTATAAGTGGACTTAGAAGTGGAGTACCCTAGGAAGATACATGTTGTAGATTTAGGTTGGAGTTTAGAAGATGTATATGGTTTAAGCCATGGGTAACATAAACAACCAAAGATTTTGAGGCGTGTATAGTTTGGTTTTTGTTTGAACAGGAGTTCTAAAGGAATTTTATGATTCAAAATGGGTGTTGGAAGTCGATTTATAAGATATGTGGCTGTTTGAACTGCATAAGACCAGAAGGTGGTTGGCAAATTTGCATGATGAAGGAGTGTAAGTGCTGTTTCCATGAGATGGCGGTGTCGTCGTTCTGAGATACCATTGTGTTCTGGAGTGTGAGGAGGTGTAGTAAGGTGTGAGATTCCGTGTGATGTGACAGTATTTTTCAGGAATGCGTATTCCCCTCCATTATCTGAGTAAATAGTTAATAAGGGAAGTTGAAAACGATATTCAACTAACTTTTTAAATTGTGGAAAAATGATGGCAACATTAGATTTCTTTCTCAATGGGTAAATCCATGTATATCGGGAGAAATGATCGACAAAGATTACGTAATAACGATATTTCTCAATAGAGATGTCGGTGGGTCCCCAAACATCAGTATAGACAAGCTCTAAAGGTTTAGTGCTTGTTAGAGAGCTGTTTGCAAATGGTAGTTTATGACTTTTATGACAATGACAAGAATGACAGATTAACGAAGAACATGAAATTTTATTATGACTAAAGTGAGAGGAGTTTAAAACAGATTGTAATATTCGAGGAACAGGATGTCCTAGGCGTGAATGCCACTTATTTGCTAGATCTGTGGCGATAACATTGATTTGAGGTTTTCTTGAAGGCATGAAGCAGTAAAGATCATTCTTGTTTTCCCCTCGAAGTAGTTGCGCCCCCGTGCGAAGATCCTTCACCAAAAAATGCCACGGAAAAAATTCCATGGAAACATTGTTAGTCTTACAAAATTTTGCAACATAAATTAAGTTCTTGTTTAAAGAAGGAACACATAGGATATCATTCACATGAAAAAGACGAGATGGTGAGTTTAAGGTTGTGTGACCAGTATGTGTTATTTTGAGACCTGAACCATCGCCCAAAATTATTTCTTCAGGACCACCATAATCAGAGAAGGAGTGTAGGTGATCTGTTTGCCCAGTGACATGGTGAGAGGTACCTGTATCGAAAATCCATGGATTGGATTTGTTTGAGTTCATTGTAGTGAAGTGTGTCTGAGGAGAAATGTTATTGTCTTTTAGAAATCGAGACAAACGTCGACATTCTTTAGTAAAATGTCCAGCACGGTCACAAAAATTGCAAAAGGCTTGAGGATTGTAAGAGGTTCTGGGGTTGGAAGGTTGAGAATTTGGTCTTCCTTGATGCTGATTCCCTCGTCTGTTGTCTTGATAGGAGTTTTGAGAGTACCTACCAGATGTCTTTCCGCCTTTATGGGTGAAATTGATGTTGGGAATGACAATAGACTCATCTTTCGTTCCTTTTGTCATGTGAATCTCGAAGTCAGTGAGTTTATTTTGAAGCTCCGAGAAAGAAATCGAGGAGTCATGAGCTTGGATGGCAGCCCCCATCTCCTTGAATTCATCTCCAATGTTGTGAAGGACATGAACAACAAGATCTTCATCATCAACAGGGTTCCCGGCTAGTGCAAGATTGTCAGCTATTTGCTTCATATCTTGAAGGTATGCTTGGATTTTTCTGTTTCCACGAGGGTTGTCAATTAGCTTCTTTTTTAGAGAGATGACATGAGATTTGGAGGGGTTGGCATACAAGGTTGTGAGTCGTTGCCATGCTTCAAAGGCAGTTTCGGCAGAGGAGATATTAGGTTGGATAGAATCGGAGCAGCTTCCTAACATGGCACTGATGATGATTTGCTCTTGACGATACCAAAGCATGTGATCTGGGTTTGGTTTCTTTTTTTCGGGGTCCAAAATTTTTTCTGGAACAGCTACAGTACCATCGATGTACCCTAGGAGATCAAGACCTATATGGGTTGAGGAGACTTGTCGATGCCAAACAGAGTAATTTGTTTGGTTAAGCTTGATGGGAAAGTGTATGGGTGTTGTGAGTTGAATGATGGTTTTTATAGACATTGGATCGTTTGAGCTTGTTAAGGCAAGTAAGCTCTGATACCATATAAAAGATATAGTATTGCAGAGCAAAGTTACAGAGAAAGGTTGTATGGGTTCTGTATTAAAAAAAGGGACACATTACAGAGCTAGTATCGACAACTATATATACATATTTTACAGCAGGAAATCAGGGAGTCAAATCCCATGATTTTAGGTGATGAATCGTCTAAGATATAGGTTGCTTATAACTCCATAAATCAAGGTGTAGATTGATAATTTCCATATCAGATAGATATGGGTTTAATAAACCTCACAAAACTATTGTCATTATAATACATTCTCATTAATTAAATCGTTTATAAAGGTATTATAGATTTTTTTTATGATTCTTATTTTGTCAAAATGTTGTCAGAATGTGTTATTAATAATCGTATTTTGTAAGAATGAAAATGAGTGAAAAATGATATTTAAAAACAAAATTAAATAAGAATTAGTGAGAATGATTGATAATGACGATAGTTGTAAGAGGTTGAACATATTCACATTATTAAATAATTTATTCTATTAGTTATTCTCATAGAATAGCACTGTCAACATACGTCCGCAAAATAGATGACATCTACATTTTAACCTATATATATATATATATATATATATATATATATATATATATATATATATATATATATAAGGCTTAAGGAATATGTGGTTGTTATCTACCTAAGCTTATATATAAAACTCTTCAAACTATATAGTTTTGATCAATTATATGCAAACTAATCATGATGTCTCGCTTACTATTCTTCATTAATCATATGACTTGCTAAACTGATCGAATTTATGTTTTTTTATTCATTGTGTCTAAGAACTTAAAGCATTAAAAGTCATGATCGATTACTCAACCTTACTAAATTTTAAATAAAAGCAAATACAATAAAAGATAAAAGAAGAACATCTAATAACTCAGTCAAGGTTTTCACAAATCATTGGATATAGTTTTTCAATTGAAAGAAAAAACGTTTGAGTTATATTCGTTAAAAATATATTTGTTTTTTATTTTCCCTATAAACTTCAATGATCTTTTTTGCAATAAAAATATATATAATTGATCTTTTTCATTCCATAATTTAACTCAATTCAATGGTAATATATTAAAACAAAATTAAGAGAAAATGAAATTCAATTTATGTTTTTTAAAAACAATGTTTTTTAAGATATTCTATACTTAAGCTTAGATATATAACTAGTCACATATTCACCTTTCCTATATATATATATATATATATATATATATATATATATATATATATATATATATATATATATATATAGGGTTGAGATCGGTTGAAAACCTCAAAGCTTCCCGACAACCCGATAATTAAAAGTTGAGCGTTGGATAAAAAGTAATTCGTTAAGAACATGATCGTCATCTTACCAATCTCATTTAATGTTTAATTTGTTTGTTTTATTTAATATATTAATATAAATGTTTAAAAATTAACAAAATAACTCAAAATTTTGGATTTATTTTAAAAAAAAATATATAAAATTTTTGATTTTTTTTAAAAAATGGAGATTTTTTATTTTTTTTTTTCAAAAAAACATGAATTTTTTAAAAAAAAATTAAAAAAAGTAATTTTAAAAAACTGCATCTTTTTTTCAAAAAAAACTGCATTAAAAAAAAAACTGCATTTAAAAAAAAATGAATTTTTTCTAGAAAAAAACTGTATTTTTTTTTCAAAAAAATTGTATTTTTTTTCAAAATACTGATAAATGCAAGAACACTCATAAAAATGCACAAGTATATATATCATGTAAGATTCATGTGTGATTATATTATGTAAGATTCAAATGTGATTATATAATGTGATATTCATATGTGATTGTATTTTTTAAGATTTAAATGTGAAATTCATAAAAAAATTAAAAAAAAATAATTAACAAAGACCACTCACACAAAATGCATGTGTGCATATTGACGTAATTCATACATGTGAATAACATGTAATTCACTAGTGATTTACATGTGAATCACATGCAATTCATATGTTATTCACTTGTGATTTACATGTGAATCGCATGTAATTGATATGTGATTCACTTGTGATTTACCTGTGATTAATATGTGAATTACATGTAATTTATATGTGAATCATATATTAATTACATGTGATTTACATGTGAATCACATGTAATTCATATGTGAATTAGATATTATATACATGTAAATCACATGTAATTCATATGTGATTCACTAGTGATTTACATGTGAATCACATATAATTCATACGTGATTCACTTGTAATTTACATGTGAATCACAAGTGAATCATATGTGAATTACATGTAATTCATATGTGAATCACTTGTGCTTTACATGTGAATCACACGTAATTCATATGTGAATTACATGTGATTTACATATGAATCATGTATGAATTACATGTGAATCACATGTAATTCATATGTGATTTATATGTGAATCACATGTAATTCACATATGAATTACATGTGATTTACTTATAATTGTCACACCATGATTCAAACAAATACAAAAATTCAAGAAAATTCGAACATGAACCATTAGCAATTATGATTGACCTGATAGAAGAGTTGTTGGATGACACTTTGAATCATATCCACATGGAGATCCTTGTTCTTCTTCCGAGTCTTGTTCTTCCATTTTTATAGTTGAGTTCTCATGCATATATCATTATATATTGCACTGCTTCCCGTGAATGCAATCTGTAAAACATGCTTCCTTCCATGCATCTCCAAAGGCTTGTTATGTAACATACATGAAAATAAAAAGAATCCCCTTAATGACTCCATCAATACACTCAAGAAATACTATATATGTATATTCACCTTTGTGTCATCAGAAACTCCATCCTGAGAATTATCCAAATCCTGTAAAATGGAGTTCATTAGTAAAGTAACCAACTAGTTTTCAGTAACAGATGGAGATGAAAGAAAGATAGGAAAGTTTAGTTACTTCAGGTATGACCCAAAGTGAAATTTTTGCATAGAGAAGATATATAGATACACCATTCAACTTGAATTTCATCATAGGAACGTGAGCCTCAGGTACAAGATGCAATTCTATGACATCAGGCATATCTGAGAGCATTCTTTTTAATTGAGATGTTCTCTACCTAATTGTTGTGTTTATATCTATAAGAAGTATAAAAAGTATGGTTAAATTGTGATGTTTTTATAACTTAGATGATCATTTAATTCAAAAATCATTTGTAAACATATGAAAACTTGAATACAAATAAATCATAAAAATCTGCAAAATGTTCAACTATGAGAAATTAAAAAAATCGCAAATTCTATTATGTCAAAAATCCATAAATTAACCAAATATTTTCCAACAATCAAGAACAAAAATGACATGTAACATAGTTTACAAACAAACAGACCAAAAAGAAAAGAATAATAATAAAATAAAATAAAAAGATATCTGGCCCGACTAACTGACAACTAAAGCAAATGTAAGATCTTGAACTTTAAGTCTGCCATTTCCTCTCTGTTACAAATAGATCACATAAACAACAATGAAGTCAATTCAAAGAATTTCTGATATTTGCCACATTGATGGTAGTATTCAGCTTTACATTCTAAAAGATCTATGTCACATTGATGGTAGTATTAAGCTTTACATGCTAAAAGATCTTTGTTGTTTTGTAGTGTACAAGTCAAGGATTGATTTGATGGTTTTATGCTAATGTCTTCTTTCTCTGGTTCATTGAATTTATCTTCCACAATACTTGATTTATCATACTGAAAATAAACAAAAATGAAAAATACTATATGTTGGAAAGTATAAGATGTTTTGATGCATGTCACATGGGTGTTATGGATGTATTTAGGTATTTTTTTTTATCAAACATGAATAGAATGAAGAAAGTCAGCCATCTTCTTGAGCAAACTGTAGAGATGAAAGAAAACTGTCTCTGAATGTGAATAAAGAAACAAACAATTTGAAATTTGAAGATAATAAAAATAGGGCGTGAGTAGGATGATTCATGATATTAATATTAATAACCTGAGATTAAGTGCAAATTTACTATTATTAACAAATATATGTGGTTTTTCTTCGGATTCTATAAGCATTTAAGCATCAAACATATGATTACAGTCAAATAATCACAAAACATATACAATCTTTTAAACTTATGAAAGTTACCTTGTTGTTTCAACGAGGTGTGGTTGTTGAAGACGACGAGAAAAAGGGAGGAGTGTGGCTATTGTGATCGGAGCGTATCATGTTTTAGACCGACGATTCTTTCAAACTGAGGAGAGGCAACTTCAAAATCTCTTACAGACAGTCGATATGGAGGAAGGAGATGAATGTGGTCACCAAACTAGATCGATGTAAGAAAGAGATCTTTGTGATGAATGTGAGATGGACAGAGGAAGAAGAGAGAGAGGTCTTATAAAGGAGTGTGGAGTGATCGATCGAAGTGGAAGGAGTCCAGATAAGAATCCGATGTATCATATGTGTGTGAGAGATCATTGTTTTCTTCAATTTCGACCAGCATTAGGTCAACACAAATGAATTGTACTGATTTTGTTCTAGTGTCTCCATCTTCACCATCAAACTTGACCATTGTAGCAACGAAATCGATCGCCAATGGCGGAATCTAGGTTACATGTAGTGAGAGAAAGAGGAGGATACGATCAGTGTGGGATCTGATGAATCATATGTGTGTAAGAGATCATTATTCTCTTTGATTTCGACTTGCATCAGGTTAACACAAATGAATTGTAGTGATTATGTTCTAGCGTCTCCATCTTCACCATCAGACTGGACCATTACAGGAACGAGATCGATCACTAATGGCGGAATCTAGGTTACACCTTAGAAAAAGTGTGAGAGAGGGGGATACGATCTGTGTGGGAATTGGGAAGGTAATTAATATAATTTTTCTGGGAATAACTTTTTATTCCAATATTACCCTTCATATTTTCATAAAAAGTCCTAAAATGCTATTGGAATTAGTAATAATTACAATCATGCCATTACTAATCCAAGCCTTTCATTTTTTTGATCTAACGTTTAGCCTTTAGTTCTTGGGTTCTCGAGAGACTATGAGTTCTCAAATGATCATTCATATATATATATATATATATATATATATATATATATATATATATATATATATATATATATATATATATATATATATATATCTTAGCCTTCCTAATCACGGTTTTTTTCAACGTCTTTCACATACACTGTGTTCTCCATCATCGTATAACTCTAGTCTCTCTCAAACTCAGAAACACGAAAATACAATATTTTTTTTTCCATTCCCCTCACTTTTTTGTTCTTCCCCTTCTTTTCTTTCATCTATTAAACTCTTAGGAGCACAACATAAAACATAAAAAGGCAAATTTTGGAAAATATAGTAAGGGGATTTACTATTGCTATCAATATAAGCTATTGTTTTATCTTTTACTTATAATAGTAATATTCTTAACTTTTTCTTATGATTAGTAACAATATGTAACTAACATTTGTGAAATGCTAACATATGATGATTACCAGTTACTATTATAGGTAAGGAAACATATTTACATTTTTATTATGGGTAAAAAATATGTAAGTAGATTGCTTTTGTGCGCCATGGGACATATTAATATTATTCGTTCAAATAATGCTGTTTATCATTTTTTGAAGGAAGAGATAATACCCACCGCCTTAAAGACATATTAATTATTTTGATATCTTTCCACGTCAATATATTTTTTCCTTACATGCTTGGTCGATTACATATTTACCATTTACTCTCGAAAAAAGTTGATTAAAAATCCTAACAAATGGTTTAATATATCAACTGTGACCAAAAAAAGACATTTAAAATTAGGATTCTTAAAAAATAGAATCTAACAATTAGCATATAGTATCAACACAGCTAAGTGACAAATCTGTAACATAATATTGAAAGAAGCTGCCTAACATTGCACCCACAAATTATAAATTATAATAAACCGGTCATTGCATATATATGCATATGTGACTTGTATATCTTTTATATATAATATCATATTATCATACAACTTGTAAACTAACCTGTCTTTACATGACAAACATATAATAATATGTTCATCGATCAAGGTATCTTGTATTTTTCTAATTTGATGCTTCGTGTATAAACTATAATATGTATCTCTTCAATTAGGTTCAAAATAGAAATAAAATATATCATAGAGTCACATAACTCAATCTAAACCTTTGGAATGTTTTTTCATCCAAAGGCCGAAATTGAATTATCTGTTTTTTTGTGATATAATTTGGTTTTGTTTTGAACCTGTGATACTGAGACTGATACTGATACTGTGTTTTTAACGAAATGGAGCAAAAACATCTTTCCAATTAGTAGAAACCATGATTTCAGAGAACGACCATAATCGTGCAGCTTCCTTTCGGTTGCATCCCATTTCCGAATTTGAAGCTTCATTGCAATCAGAAAAATATTTTCCACTCACATTTTCTAGTTTTTGATTTGTTGCAACATAGCATGTAGTTGCAGCAGCCTATATATTACAAATAAATTGTAACATATTGCAAGAATAAAAAAATATATATATAATTTTTTTAATTGCACAATATAAAAATACCTGAGGTATCGTTTTCAACAGCTTTGAAGTCACAAAGAATACGAAATCTGCAAGTTTTATATAAGTTTCAGATTTAAAAAAAGAAAAACTATATTAAGAATAATTTCAAAATAATTAAAGATTATATAAGTTTCAGATGTAAAAATTATGCTGAATGATGTGACTATATATTTCTGTAAGAATAGTTATAAATTGAAAATTTGTAAATAATTATATAATTATACAAATGAATAATGTCACAAAAGTACCTGTAATGAATCCTTCATGTTCCCTTGTGAGACGAGTTCTCACGATCCCAGGATGTACACAATTTACCGTCACGTTACAATCCATTTCCTGCCACCAAAAATATAATATTTTAAAAAATATATATATCCAGCGAAACAAAAGAAAAAAGGAAAGAAAACAAAATTCTGCTTTAATATGGAAATCTCATATTTTAATATGGTAATCCAGAAATATATACATATATTTGTACGATTGTAATAATCGAGACAATCTTTATATAGTACCTGTAGTCTGCGAGCAAGTTCCTTGGTGTGCAAAACGTTAGCAAGCTTCGAGATTGCATATGCACGTGTTGCATCGTAGTGACTGTATGCAGATTGACAAAATGACAAATTAATACACAAAGGATAAATTCAAAGTCAAAGTCAAACTCAAACACATTAAATTTTACTTCCGTTTATATAAATAATTGTTATATTTAGAAAAAAAAAGAGGAATTCGGTTGAATTCAAATTGGATTAGTTTCTAAATTGTACTTGGTAGTGTAATACCAAAGGTAAAATTTTAAATACTGATATTTTCATCTTTTTGGTGGTCCAGTTAACAAATCATAAATGGTCGTACAATTTATAAAAGGTGATATAATTTAATTCCATCAATAATAAGTTAAATAATTAGTTGAAAAACATTTATGTTTTGTGTTTAATTCCGTTGCATGCTATTAATTTATTTAGGAATGGATTTGAATAATATCTATATTCGTTTTAGTTGGTTATAGAATATTCTAGATTGAATTTTCATGCAACTAAGTATTTTATTTCTTCTCGGTTTTTTAAAATAAATACTGTATTCAGTATTGTATGTACCTTTTATCTCGAGTTAATTGACCGAGAGAGCCGATTAGGTCGCCGGAAAACCAGGTATGGATGCCGGACGATACGTTTACTATTCGTCCTTGAACGCCTGTTGATTTCGCCGTCGCTATCATCTTCTTCAGCAACAGTTTCGTTAACAGAAAATGACCTAATTAATTCATGAAGATGCAATTTCTGTTGAATCGTGTCGAATTTTGCTTACACTAACTAAAACGAATATACATCAAATATGGTTTTTATGTGGATGATTAAAAACTTACCGAGATAATTAGTTGCAAACGTCATCTCGATCCCGTCTTCGGATATCCCGTGATCGTGTGCGAATTTACCGGCGTTGTTGCTAACAGATTTCAGTTACTCGATATCGTTAGTGTGGATACTTAATTATCGTGTTGTTAGATGAAAGAAATTTGAAGGAATTAACATGAATTTACATGAGGAGGTTCAGAGGCAAATCGAGAGCTTCAAAATCAGAAACGAAGCTCCTCACGGATTTGAGAGAACTAAGATCGAGACGCATGACGATGATTTTGGAATCAGGAAACTCTGATGTGATACGAGCCTTTGTTTCCTCCGCAGCTTTCAGGTTTCGAGCAGGAATGACGAGACGAACTCCGCGCTTAGCCAGGACTCGAGCCGTCTCAGCTCCGATTCCCGACGTCGCACCTTGTAACATCAAAATCCATCTAATTATCAACAAATTAATACTTAACGTAGTAGATTCGATTGCTATTATTATTTTTTAATACTTCATCCGAAGAAAATTAAATAAAAAAGGAGGATTCTCTTTCTCTTTCTCTTTCTCTTTCTCTCCTGTAATGATACGATAATGATGAGATTGCATGCGGAAGCGAATGCGTATGATTAATTACAATTTACAGATAATGATTACCGGTGATGATGGCGGTGGAGGTGCGTAAGTCCACGCAGTTATCGGTGACTTGTTCGGCAGTCGATTTGGAGCCGTAGCCACTAGGTCCGGCTGAGCCGATCAGGTACTTGAGAGTTTCCAGCATTTTTTTTCTTCAAACTTTTTCTTTCGTCGTTTAAACTTTTTATGGTGTTGACAGCGTTTATTGTCCGAATATCATACCAACTTTTTACACACAACACAGAAGAGAGAGAGAGAGAGAGAGAGGGAGAGGGAGAGGGATCGATAGCAGTAAATTGAGTTTGTCAGCGATAAAAAAGAAAGATCGCAGGGGCTATATATAATATAGACCCAGAAATCTCGCAGAGTAGCCCCTTCCCTTAAACACTGGATTTTAACGGGAGAGAAGAGAGGATAGAGATGGGAATGAGAAAAGAGACGATGGTCCTTCTCCTGCACCTATATATGTATATGTACCAGATTACTTCTTTGTCTTTTGATACAAAGTTTCGCTTCGTTTTCTTTTATATTAAGCCAATATTTCCCCTGTTTCTTTATTTTTAAACTAGATTATAAAGTAGGATTTTGTTTAAACAAAAACGTTCATGGTTATTCATAATATAAACATGGTACTTCAATAATAAAAAGCAGAGAAAAAAAAATATTCAAGATAATATTTCTGAACAATAAAAAATTCAAGCAAAAAGGAACAAATCATAGATTTATTCTTAGATTACTTATCTGAAATTTGAAACTTTTGTTAACTTTTTTTTTTATTTGTGTATCCTTTATCAGTTGCTAAATAACTTACATTGTTTATTTGATTGATTGATTATTATTATTGTGTAGTATTGCGTTCATGGATTTATAAGTTTTGACCGATTATTGTTTTAATTTTATTTACAAATCATGATACTTGATACCTTTTTATTATCTAATTTCTTTATTTTATCAATTTAGTTGTTTTTTCAAATAGTATTATATGTGTATGATAAGGTTTGTTATTAGAAAATTTCCATTATTTTGTCTTAGTCTTTTGAAAAGTCTAAAGTTTTATATTTTTTTAACATAATAATCTATTTTTTTCCTGTTAAAAAAATTTACATTAATTCTGACAAAATATTAAATAATCAAGATTTTTCTATAAAAAAAATAAATTTAGAGAGTTTTTTAAAAATTAGAACAAAATAAAAAGAATTTCTAACAATAGCCATTTATTATAAATCCATTATTTATTCATTCATTTAATATAATTTTCTTTAGTACTTGATCTACTATATCAATCATAAAATCTTATCTAGATTATATATTATGAGTACGTATCTTCATTGTACTAGAATTATAATTATTTATAACTAGGGTATAATAACCTTTTTTTTTTTTTTTTTTTCATTTTATACATTTTAGACCCAAAAATATAAGAATTTGGGTTGTGGCCCCTGTTTATTAATTTTTATACATATTATATTTTCGGCCCTCTCGAATCAAATGTTGAAGCTCTGCCCTTAAGACAGACATCATAGCTGGTTGTGGTCTAATATATTAATTTCTTCAAGTTGTTAATCACTTCGAATATAGAATCAAAATCATTTATAAAATCTTATTTGTGCAAAAAAAAGTTATAATTTACTCATGTTTTATGTAAAAACTAAAACGTCAAAATTGTCACTGTTGTTAGTCGTGGAAAATAAAAAAACGATATGTGGACATAAATTATAATAAAAGACATAATAAATAGTTATTACCAAGGTTTAAAATATATAATGATGAGGCATTAGTATAAGATTTTTTTTTAAGAAACGATTTTTGCTACAGAAGAAAAATAATTATTGGTTTACCTTCGGTCAGTAAAGGACATGTAGGGGACGAGTAAGACACAAGTGTCAAGAAGCAGGAAGAGGAGAACTTGTGGGATCGCACGTGAGGGGTTTCTAGAGCTTTGCACAGAACGACTTGTCAATTTAAGCCCACTTTAGTTTGTACCTCTTGGGAGACCTATTGCACTTTTTTTCTTGACTTGTTCGTAAAAATGGTATACTTGGAGAACATCTTAAAGGATTTCTTTTTCCAGTTATCAAGAAAATACTACGAAGCATGAAAACCGTGTTTGCGAATTAGCAAAACGTCAAACGTGCATCTATCTCATATAGTCTAATCGATTCGTGAATTTTGTTAACTTTTTGTTTAACCTATTTACACCGACTTTACCCATGGTGAATGAGCATTACTCATCGAGCAACATTATTTTTCTAACGACCTCAACTAAACGTTAGGAAACGATAACCATGAAAGCAATAAATTCTCGTGAATGATCATCAATAAAAGTCTTACAAGTTGTTCCTTTACTATCATATAAACATGAGTTAATTTAAATAAATTATAACTGTGGCTGTAGATGGCAATTAGAAATGTGGAAACGATGATTGTTAATTTTGTTATGCTTTTAACCAATTTCCTGAAGGCGGGCCGGATCATTCAGGCTTTTATTATGATGGATCATTACCGGCTACGATGTCCGATTATACATTTGAAGAGATGACAAACGTTGAAGATTACGACCTAAAGGATTCGAAAAAGATTCGGATACTTAATGAGCGAATACACGTTCTCTTTGTATAGTTGAAAGAAACTAGAATGACAGAACATGGCCGCCTTAAGGATGTTATTACACTTAGACGATAGTTTTTTATCGCGAAAAAGACAATGTAATTGTTACAATTTCCGGACATGTGGCTCGAAATAGAGTTAGTTGTTAAGCAATGAAACATCTACTACAAAATATTTATAAGAATTACCGTTTATATAGCAAAAAGTGCAAATATATGCACATCATTATTCACAACGTGCCCACATAATATAAATGTGATAATCCTAACAATCTCTAATTATAACTTAATAAAAACAAAAATGTTCTAGAAATATTTTTGTTAGTTATGAAGATAATTATAACTTAATAAAACAAAAATGTTCATTTAAAAATATCTCTAACATACTATTTTGCTAAAGTTGATTATATAATCTATAAGATGTTTAATTTGAATGAAAGTTTTAAAGAGCATTACCTTGTAATCTAATGACATGCAATCATGCATCAAAGAACACAATTATTCAAAGATATGGTTAATTGATTCATTTAAATAACTGCTAATTTTAGTTATTACATTTATGGTGACATATGGCGTAGGGTAGTGAGGGGAGTTAAGTTTATATGAGTCTTGTGTGGCGAAGAATAAATAAGGAGTGGGATAGCAGTAAGTGGATCCAGTGAGATAGTTCATTTCGTAGTCGGAAAATCTTTTCCCTATATGACTTACATGTGTACATTCCTAGGTTATGGTGCGGTTGGAGTTGTCGAAGTAGTAATGTTGGGTTATTGATCGGGGTGTTGGTGTTACTGGGTAGCAACATTCATCTTCAAAAGGAGTGTTAAACTACACAAAAAAAAAGTCAATGCCCCTAGAGAGAGGGGGATACAACTAAATCGGGTCGTCTAAACGGGACAGAGGCAGCAACATTTATCTGCATAAAGTGCACCTCTTTTAAAAAATAAACCAAAATTAAAAGAAATATTAAATAGGAAAAGGTAAAAATTAGTAATTTCTAAAAATAAGAGGATATTCGTAAAAGCTATAAAATAAGTAATTTCGCACAAAAGATTTTGGAGCTACATTTGTCACCAAACACGAGTCTAGTTGTAACGTCCCAACTTTTTACCATAAAATTTTTTATTTTTATTAATTTAATTAAATCAAAGTATAATTATATTATGCGGAAAACATCATGTCAATGAGCGTGTGTATAGTCAAGTCTTTACCTTCTCACGATCCAAATAAGTATCTGAAAAAATTTATAATCAACTGGGTAAGCACGAAGCTTAGTGAATCTAACATCTGAATCTTCGGGGTATGAAATTGTAAGTAAAATGTATCTTTTGAGCGAGTCACGACGTCATGGATGCACCATCATGTCGTGACATGGTCGTGTTATGCGGGGAAGTCATTTTTGGTGTCAGGACGTGACCATATATTGGTCACGATGTGGCGACCACCTGTCGACCAAAAACCCTAATTTTTTGGTATTTAAAGGAAAACGGGGGCTAGAGTTTGCTCACGCTCAACCTCCCTCGCTCTCAAGCCTCAGAAAACCCTAATCCTAATCCCTCTTTATGATTATTGGCCTTTTGGTGCACTTAGTAGCTTGAAGAAGAAGAAGAATGTGTTCTAGTAGTGGATCTAGTAAAGAAACCTCATCATCATCATCTTATACGCATTTTGGACCTTTGTAACTGTCTAAGACTCAAACTTTATCGCCTTATGTTGCTAAATCTATGTTTTTGTCCCATTTTCTTCTTGTTTAAGCAAGATTGAATGGAAAGGTCCATAAAGCTAGCAACTTTATGTATTCTAGGGGTCCCTTGAGTATTATTTGGTTCAGATCTAGAAGTTGGGTGAGTATTGGACCCATGCATGTAAGTTTTGGTGATATTTCTTCACAAAGTATGAGATGTAGATCCATTAAGAGCTTGTATGGATGAAAAGCATCGACCTTTAGGTATCCCTGGATGTTAGAAAGCCTTCTGGAAGGATTGGTGGGGTGGCTTGATGGATTGAGAGTTGAATCCATTAAGCCATGAAAACCCATTCTCACACTGTGACGGTCTCCTCGTCACGACGTAACGAAGGGGGGAAGTTTCCCGGCTATTTTGGACAGAGTGTGTCACGGCATGATGCCCACTTGATCACAACGTGATGGTAATTAGGATGTAAACTTAGTTTGTTGAGTTGGATGGAGACTATGTTGGAGCCGGTATGAGTGCGTTTCTCATGACGTGACCATGGACTGGTCACGACGTGAAAGCCAACTGATGGTGATGTTGACCGCTGACTTTGACATGGTTTAACTTTTGGTCAAATTAGCTAGTTTGGAGGTTAGACTAAGGTGGGACCTTGTTTGATTCAATAGGTGTGTAATAGTGTCGTTCACGTGGCAATGAGTTGTGTTGTTAGTTGATTCCACTGGACAGGTGAGTCTTCTCACTATACTATGTTGGATGCTAATTGTCTTTGTGACTCTTGCATTTGTTTGTATGTTGGATTAGGCCCATTTACTTGTATTTTGGGTTTGGATCATTATCATGTATGTTGGGTTGGGCCCATTAATATGTATGTTGGGTTAGCCTATTTGCATGTTGTATTGGGCCCATTTATATGTATGTTGGGTTGGCCCTATTTGCATGTTGGGTTGGGCCCAGTTGTATGTTGGCTTCGGCCTATGTTTATGGTATGTGGTATTTTAGGTAACTCACTAAGCTTTTTCTTACGGTTTATGGTTTAAATTTTTTTTTTTCAGGTACTTCCAGTTCCAAAGGGAAGG
The DNA here is from genome assembly GCF_002870075.4 of Lactuca sativa. Lineage (NCBI taxonomy): Eukaryota > Viridiplantae > Streptophyta > Magnoliopsida > Asterales > Asteraceae > Lactuca > Lactuca sativa. Next base: position 17,635,357 of record NC_056625.2, on the reverse strand, counting down.
GTCTGACTAGACTACATAACATCCCCTTATGATTTTCTGCACCGATGATTGATATTTCACTCTGATGATTTTGATACATTTGTACTCTGATTGGTTTTGTTATGCATGACGTATGGATTGATGATTTCAAAAATTGAAAATTTTTATCTGTATTTTTTGGGTTATTACTGTGAGTTCCCTAAAATACCATATACCACAATACATATACATGTATACAAATAATGGCTCATGACCTTTCTCTAATCCGCCAATAATTTACAAGCAACGACTCACGACCTTTCACCGATCCATTAATAATATGTGTATTTAGACTTACGACCTACTTGCCATTTCGTCTTCAACACATGGTTCTATAGGCTCCAACCCGTCGTCGTCCCACCGTTAACCCCTATTATAACCGTAATGAATAATTTTAATACAAAAACATTTGCACATATAGAGACTACACTTTTGGCTCTGCTAGTATAGGCACACGGAGACTAGACTTTCTACTCTACTAGCTTCAAGTACATAAACGTAAGCATATAGCGACTATACTTTCGGCTCTATTCTACTAGCTCTTATATCCTAAAATACATGGCCATATGTTGTAATACATAGTATAGTGATGTAACTCGCCTAATTGAGGTGAAAGATCCCCGGGAAGCTAGCACCTAGGCTAATGCTTCAGCTTATCTCTTTTCAACAACCTAAGTACGAATATTACTAGGGTTCAGTAATCATTTTCATTTTAATTTATTTCTTGGATTCCTCAACGATCCCAATGAATACATTGAGATCTATCAAATAAGGAACAACCATGTAAGATCATATCAAAGGTAGGGTCTGCTTGGTATATGTATATTGTTTGGAAAACCCAATTTAAACGCTTCACTAAATCTAGCCTAAACATCATTCTTGTAAGTAGATCAATCAGTAATACAGCTTGGAATCACTGATAAACCGTATTTATATATTCTTAATAACAACTATAAATATAAATATAAGTTACACTTAAAGTGTAGTAAGTGCAACTTAACTTACAAGAATTTCTTAGCAAAAAGCCAGAAAGTCGCGGGCAGAATTTTGACTCGAAATCTTTCTTTTGTCGGGCTCTTAAATATTTTAGAGCCTTGCTAAGTTACTCTAAATAGCTAGGAAGATCGGTCTTAAAAGGGTAGGAAGAACTTAGAGATAAAGTGGTTTGAATTGTAAGTAAAATGAGTGAAATCCAGCTACTATTAAGTATGGATTAACCTCATATCCAAATGGCCGCCACGATCTGGAAAGAGGAAGGTCACGATGTGGCAATGGCTGCATCCCAAGCCATGAGTTTTAGGGTTTCATCTATATTTAAGCACCTAATCTCAAGGATTAGGGCATCCTCTTTAGCCTCCAACCCTTCACCATGAAACCCTAGCCTCGATGGATGATTAAGAGCTTAGTTTCTTGATTAAAGACCTTATTTTTGGATTTTTGTGGAACTTGAGGAAAGAGAAAGATCATTTTGGTTCAAGGAAGCATAGAATCAACTTGGATCCATCATCTCTTTCAGATTCATGAGTTGTTAGAGGTATAAAGCTCTCATCTTGACCTTTGTTCTTCTTGATGCAAGTACAAGTTTATTTTGCTTGAGTTTGGTCTCTTTCTTGGATACTCTTGGAGTTTGAAGAACTCTAGAGCTTGATATTGATTTATATGGTCAATAAACTTCCAGTGAATAAGAAAAATAGTCATATTTGGAGTTCCTTGTGTCCATGCTCAAGTTATAGCCTCATTAAGGACTTATTGGACATAGAATTGTAGATCTTGGATTGTGGTGGAGTTCTAATGGATAAAGTTGGAAACTCTATCCATTAAGTCATTGAAATAGGCTAGATCTGAAGTTATAGGTTTAGATCTGTAAAGGTTAAGCTCTTAATCAAGAAAATGGCCTTCTTCCAGTTTCTACAACATGGAAATGAGCTTGCCACGATGTGGTGGTTGTCAGCTTTGTGGTTATTTTATCTTGATGAGCCCACGAGGTGGCCAAGAGGCCTCCATGTCATGGTGGGTGTTGACTTAGTTGACCATTGACTTTTGTTGACCGTTGAATTTTTTACCAGTTTTACTTTGGGTCAAACTTGAAGGAATTGGGTTATTAATTAAGGTTTTACCATTGCTTAGTGTTAGTCGGTTCGTAGGTGCAACTAGTTCAGGGAGTGAGCGTGTTGTTGTGTTCCTTGGGTCTTCAATTACGGTGAGTTTTCTCACTATATTACCTATGTCATAGTACAGTGCATGCTAGACTAGCTAAGTCTTAGTTGTTGATGATTGTTATGTGTATTTACTGAGTTGATGATAATCCAAGACTACTGATAGTCCTCCAGATTGATGACAGTCCCAGGTTTAATGATAACCCATAGATGTTATATTGACATAGGGGTAGCGGTATGCTAGTTAGAGTACCAGGAGGTCAGTGGTCGTTTAGTTGAGTGCCTTAGGGGTTATATGCAGTCATGCAGGATAACCTAAGAACTCTTGATCTAGGCTTTCTTGTATGTTCCTTGTTTGTTTGTGGCTCTAGAGTGGGATCACTTGTTTGACTGTCTATCTCACCTCTGATTACATATAGCTATGCATTCAATATTGGCCTGCTAATGGTGATGTAGAGTACTGTGTGAGGCCCGACAAGCGTTAGTGAGCTGTTATACTGTTAGATTAATGTGGATGTTGCATGTGTGTATGTTCTTATTTACTGATTGTTTTTATATGTGTATCTTTATTGTTGATAACTCCAGGACTTGTGGTAGTCCACATGATTGCTAATAACCCACAGTGTAGGTGATAACACATTTTATTTCATCACACATCAACTATTTCATAACCCCATGTTCTACCCAACATATTCGTAAATATAAAATACATATACTGTTTAAATCATATAAAACATGTATAAATCGTTCATCTTGCAAAGATATCAGGAACACAAATAATATGCACACATAACACGTAATTTATATTAAATACTTCATATCTATGTGTAAGATGAAAGTAACTATGCGCTCACTTGTTAAAGTGATGATTCCAAACTCGGGAAGCGCTTCGCTTCTAATAATTTATTTTCCTTCGACGCAACCTAGTATTATTACCACTAGATTTTAGTCTAATATTTATTGTGACTAATTACGAGCGATTTTGTTTTATAAGTGTTAAAACAATACTTTTCAACTACTATGTACAGACAGGGGCCAAGCATGAAACACCAGAGGGCATGACCATTTTGGCATTATTGCACTTGTGAAATCCAACAACCCTATGCGGCCCTTCAAACCAGATTCCCCGTGCCGCGAGTAGTTAAAAGATATTATAATAACACTTTATATATTATATTTTAATATATATATATATATATATATATATATATATATATATATATATATATATATATATATATATAGTTTATAAGTCCATAATAACGATAATAAAATTAAACATAAGATATATTTAAAGTAGGTAAGCATAACTCACTTACCCGGAGGTTTGGCTAGGAACCGAGCTCTACGAGGGCAGAACTTCTGAGCCGAAAGCTCTTCTTCTCGGAGCCTTCTGGCGCTCCGGGACTCGCCTCTTAGCACTTGGGAAGTACTAAGGGTTGAGAGGGGTTTAGAGAGATGTTTGAGAGAGAAGGAAGGGTGAAGGTGTGAATAATTGAAGAGATTTGCGCCTTTATTTATAGGCTTGAAATTGGCCCAACTCGGCGAGTTCTGAGCCTCCAACTCGTCGATTTGAGGTGCCAAGTGTCACCATCTGGTGGCAAGGCATGGGGAAGAAGCAATGGCCAAGATTATGCCACGTGTCAATCGTAGATTGCTCCAAAAACTAATTATCTTCTAAAAGCTCTAACTTTCGCATACGAGCTCCGTTTTCGACGTTCTTTATATCAACGCATAAGTGGCGACATACTCTACAACTTTCGTTTAAACTCCGTCAGAAAATTTTTATATTATTTTTAAAGTTATATTTTAACAGGCCTGGACAGGTAAAGTCCATTAAAAATTCATAACTTTGTCATTCGATGTCCGTTTTCGTCTGTCTTTATATCGTTGAGCTCTAATTAATGAGATATTCAATTCTCATTTAGTTTGTGTCGGCTAAACTAGTTCATCCCTATGATCATAACCCCGAATCTACTCAATGAGTCCATCCCTACGATCACACACACGTCTCCCATGGGAATAAGGATTAGATCAATCGAGTAGGGCACCCCAAAAATCTCTGAACAAACAATCCCGGGAAACACTCGATGTAGAAATCCCATGTCATTAGCAATGGAAACCTGCAGCAGACATTCTAAGTCTCCAAGGGTCCTATCGAAACCCCTACTAAAAGACTAGGTTACAAAGGACCGACTCGCTCCCAAGTCGAATAACACAAAAGCATGTAAGGAATTTACTAAGAAAGTACCTATCAGAAACATAAACATAAGAATACCATAAAATAATTGACAGAATGATAAATGGAAACATAACAGTAACGATGTTTGGTACCGCACTGGCCTTCTCTGCTGTGAATTGAAAAGCGCGACCTCGAACCCTCCGGGCTCCACCCTACCCTGGCGCCCATCGGTGATCTTCAAAGTAGTTTTCGATGGAGCCTGTATTGGTCCCGTAGTGAGCAAAGGACAGTCGGACTTAATATAGCTAACCTGCTTATAGTGATAACAGATCCTGCATGGTGGTCGGTGTGGGGACTTGCTGGCGATAATCCTTGGCGTAATGCCCCTCCTTTCCGCATTTGTGGCACCCAAAAAAAGATCAACAAGAACCCTCATGAACCTTCCCACACTTACCGGCAAGTGCGGCCCCTCTGAGTTCCAAATCTCACATTAGCAGCCTTGAATCGCTTCACCGCAGGCTGCGTTTTCACCATAGCCTGCCTCCGCTCCCTCGCCTGGAGCTCCAACTCAATCTTCCGCCTCCTATAGCTCTACAAGTGTACCATAACGCAGAGTAGACACAAAATGGAGGATGTTTGTCTTGAGCATGCTCAAGTACTGGGTCATATGAGCTTGCTCGGAAGCAGCAAACACATGACAAAATAGAGTTCTGTCACTAATCATCTTGGTGGTCTCAGTTAATGCCTCAGTCCCCTGCCTCAGATCCAAATACTCCTAGGCTATTCTCTCCCTCTCTACCAATGGAACATATCTAGTGCAGAACATACCAGAAAATTACTCCCATCACTACAAGAAAACAGCCCTTTAATGACGCACAAACAATGACACTCGCTGATAGACGACGTGCATTTGTGGGTGCCCTAAAAGATAATGTCAGTTTTGCAAAATTTGAAGGATAGAGGGCACGAATTTGTGCGCGCCCTAAAATTAGTGCCAAAAAAAATGCGAAGGGCGCCTTTCATAAAATGTGTGTCGTGTAAATGTGTCGCTTTATAATTTTTAAGTGAAACACGCCTTTTAGGCAGGAAATGAAATCGACGAATACTACCCCGCCTATTGAATCCCAAAAATTAATCCCCCCGCCTCTTCTACTTAGCAAAAAAAAGCCCTAGGTCCCTTATTTTCATCTTCAGTATCATCAAACATCTCGTTCACAACAAAATCCCAAAACATCACCAAATACTAAATCCCCTTTTACTCCACCGATCGTTCGATTGGCAATGATTCTTGACTCTTACGACCCTATGACCCTCTTCTTCCTCACGTCGTATTCTATCCTATCGTTCATGCTTTTCATCTCCTTCTCACTATAAATAATTTAATGGTCGTAAGTTCACAACAGTTCTCGACTTCCGACCAAACTACCTTGCTTAACCTCAAGCAACAGTGAGGGAATCCACGGTCATTAGAAGATTGGAACTCCACCTCGTCACCTTGCAGCTGGCCCGAGGTTCAATGCCGGAATGGCTCCGTCATCATGCTGCAACTCGACAGCAAGGAACTTACCGGAACTATACCGCCTTACAGGAACAAACGCGTCACAATCACTAGAAGATTGCGCTCACAGATCCGAAGATGTGAACAATGGCGGGTCCTGTGGGTCGTACAGGAACGAACGCGTCACAATCGATTCGTGGATCTAGAATCGTCGTTGCAATTGCTTCGAGAAAGTTATCAGATTGCAAGATTGTGTTACGATTTTGTTGAATTTATGTAAAGAATTTATAGCATTGAAGAATTGTTGAACTTGGACTCTCGTATCTCATGTCTTGTAAGTTCCCTCTTTTAGAATTCTTTTCACAATTGTGCCTCTTCTCTTTACCCAATTTTTTTTACAAAATTAACAATTCTTCACTTGTTGATTGATATAATTAGGGCTATTAGTTGTTTGAATGCGAATTTAGATCATTATCCCCTTCTTGTTTGTCTTTCGTTAATTCAATTGAAACCTGGTGTCAGTGTGGTTGAATTTTTCCTAATGAAGGATAGCTAACTGGGAAGCACAATCAAACTTTTAACCGGAAGCTCTTAGATAATTTTTGTATTTTTCTGATTAATGACATGATCATTGATTACACACATTGATTTTAAATTTATTTCAGTGACAAGCGCTTCAGTGTTAATAAACTTGCCAGTTGTATTATCTTTACTTATTGTTCTTCGTTACTTCACATTGGATTATGACATGAAGAGAAAAGTTGCATCATATAACAAAAACCCACCAACAACCCATGTTTTTTCTGTCAAAAAACCACCCTTAGACCCTAAATCCATCTTAGGAAAGTCAGACTGGAGAAAAAAAAGTCAACTCTCCAGTTGTTGAAGATGCAATAGACCAAGTCACAAAACACATAATTTCAGAATGGGTCACTGATCTTTGGTATTCCCGTATTACCCCTGACAAATAAGGTCCAGATGAACTAGTGCTCATTACTTCTTGTAGGTTCTACAACATCTTATGGATGGGTTCATATCTTTAACATTCAGACATGAGGATCTGAATTGTTCTTTATTTTGTTACATAGTGAGGGAAATGCTTGCTTGTGCAGTAATATGACCAGTTATAAATTTAGCAAATCCCAGGTTTTTATAAATTCGGTTAATTTTTTGCTTTTTTTTTTATTAATCTTATTTCTTGTAGTGTTCTTTATTTCTTTCTTTTATTGGATTTAGGTTTATTAGTGAAAGGATTGGAAATGTGGTTCAAAATTCAGCAAGAAAGCCTGAAAAAAGTATCAGCCTGCAGCAGGGTAAGGCGTTGTTTCTTTTTTATTCTACTAAAGTACCAAAATACCCCTGTTATATATATAATTAATTTTTTTTATAAAGTACCAAAATACCCCTGATATTCATAATTTTCCAACTGATTTGGTTGGTATGCAGGCCTATCTTGATGTTCTCTATCTAGGGGTGTTTTGGGATCGCTAATTCAAAACATTTTTTTTAAATATTGTTTGTTTACAGGGTATCTGAAGATGATACAATGAAACTTGGGAGTATTGTATTAGGTAGTGTTGAAAGAGTAACTCCTCATGCAATAATAGTTAATGTTGATGTTAAAGGTTACAATAAGGGCATGATTTCTTCTGAACATTTGGCAGATAACCATGGTAAGATTTTGAGTTCTCCATGATGGTCTCTGTATCTTGAGCAAGATCATACTTTTTATCATTTGACTTATTTTGTCAATTTTAGGGCTTGCTTCCATGATGGAGTCGGTATTAAAGCCAGGATACAAGTTTGAAAAACTTTTGGTTCTAGGTAAGTATGTATATTCAATGTTTACATATATATAAATTGATCTCATTGCATTTACAAATTTTGTCTTTTTTTGCAGATGTTCAAGCGAATGCCCTAATGGGATCTTATTCGTCTCAGACAACAGTCTCCATTTGGTAAGACTTTATCAAAATTACCAAATTACCCTCGCATCTTTATGTTTTTAACATTTTTTTGTTTTAGTTGGAAATGGTGCATAGCAAGAGGTTGAATGTGCAGAAGTTTCACCTTGGAGGGACACCAAGGAAGGTTTTATATCATTCTGAAAGCAAATTGTTGGTGGTTTTGAGGACAGAATATGAGCAAAAAAAGATTCCAATTTTTTTTGTCCTTGCCACGTCAGCTATCCATAAAGCTTTAACACTTTAATGCTCAAAAAAAACACAAGTGCTTGTCCTGAAGGTCAGAGGATAAGTCAACAACATCATAAGTAACTAAACAGACACAAAATGACTGCACAACTACCCAACAAATTACCCCATTTATAAGGTCAGATAAGTAAATATAACACACACACACAAACCTAGGATAACTATAATCTGGAACTCCTACAAAAAAAAAGTTGCGACTTGTGACCAGAAGTCTATAAGGTTAAACTTCTTTTCCAAAAGATAAATAACTACATCACAAGAACTAACTAACAAACATTATCAACTATGAGATCAAAATGTTCTCTGACCCCTTTCAATTAAATACTTTTCAGCTGCTCTATACTTGGTAGCTCAGAAATCACCATCTAAATACTATTCAATGCTTACTTCCAGACTTGTAGCCCATCTTCGGTTGTAGTTCACATTGGGCTGAGAGTGAACGTACAACCCATTAAGTATGATGCCAAATTGGGCTTAAATCCAAAATGATTTTGGGTCGTACAGGTGGATCTTGGTTGTCCATTAGTTGATAATTCCAAGTGGGAAAACAAACTTACAAGTTCTACAACTAATTTTACAATCCAAATTATTTACAAACATTTTCACAATTTTACACGAATCAAAACACTAACATACTTCATAATTTACAAACATAAACAACCATGAACATTTATTACATTTAATTTTGGGTTTAACTAACGTATTCATCCTAATAATCCTTTTAATGGTTTGTTTTATTAAATATTAGAAGAACACTCATTTATTACAGATTTGAGTGGTTTGATTTCATCATCTGTTAAACTTGAGCATGGAGAAACAGGGAAGTGTATGGAGTTGTTAAAAGCTGGAAATGAACAGGTATTGGTGGTGGGCACTAGTCTCTCCACTGGCCCTGCCATAATGTCAACTGGTGAAGCTGAAAGGTTAGTATACTCTACTCTTGACTAAATTACAAAAACAGTCCCTGTGCTTTCTAATTTTTACCATATGTTGTCCCAAACTGTAACTTTTTTCAGTTTTGGTCCTTTTTGAAAGTGTTACATAGCTTACTGAAAGTGTTACATTTACTCTATTCTTTTTTGTACTCAAATTCCTTGTAAAGTTGTAATGAATAATAATTTGTGTGAGTTTTGAATTGTTTTTTTAATGTTTGCAGTACAAAAGGCAGATTGATAGTCCTGTGCCTTGAACACAAACAAACCTTAGACAGTGGATCAATGGCATTTTATTCAAAAAGAAATTCCCCCTTTTGTGACAGTGGAGGAGGAGGAAGTGAGCAGCTTTCAAGCAGTAGTCTTTGCAGCAGCCCTGATGATATTGATAGCAACAATTGTGATGTAAATGGAATCAAATTAGAAGAAACCGAAGCATGGAATTTAAGATTAGCTTATGCAACAAATATGCGTGGCATTGTTCTTGCTTTATGCCCTTATCTTGATTGTTATTTCTTAGCCTCTGCTGGTAGTTCTGTAAGTCTCTCCCTCTTCTTCTTCTTCTTTTTTACTAAATTACAAAAAATTGTAATTTGGTAATTTATTTGTTTGTTTGTTTGTTTAGTTTTATGTATGCAGCTTTCAGAATGATAGCAGTTTAAGGGTGAAAAGATTGGCTGGTGGAAAGACACGGTTTATGATCATGACTTTGACCACTCATTTTACTACTATTGTTGTTGGTGATTGTCATGATGGCATTCTTTTCTATGCTTATTATGAGGTCACCTCCAAACACTCTCCTTTACTCCTTTAATATTTTACTAATTTTTTTTATTAATAATAAAAATGTGATGAGATGAATTTTCTATGTAAACAGGATGCCAAGAAGGTGGAACAGTTATACAGTGATCCTGTTCAAAGATTGGTTGCTGATTGCCTTCTTATGAATATCGATACAACTATTGTTTCAGATCATAAGGGCAGCATTGCTGTATTTTCATGTTCCCATCATTCTACTGGTAACCTTTTTATAATTAATAATCTTGATTTTGTTATTTTTTTAATATTTGTATTAATATCCAATGTAATACGCAGAAAATGCAAGTCCTGAATGTAACTTGAAGGTTTGTTCTTCCTTCTATATGGGTGAGGTCGCAATGAGCATCCGAAAGGTATAATGAAAAAAAAAAGTGAAATTGTATTTGTATTTTTTTGGGGGATTTACATTTAATTTTTTGTAGGGTTCGTTTTCATACAAACTTTTGGCGGATGATGAAATGAGGGGGGATTGCAATATTGCAAGTTCAATTATGGATTCATCGTCACATAGTAGTATTGTCGCAAGCAATTTGTTAGGAAGCATAAGTAAAATCTTACTATTATGAAACTCTTTTGCTTAAACCTATCTTATTGACATGTAGCTGATTACACATTAATTTAATTATGCAGGTCTTGAAGTTTTTGATGGAAAAGAATAGTGTTAATGCTCTTCATAGAAAAGTATGTTGGTATTTTAGGAAATTTGGCTAATAATTTAGTTAATTATATAAAAAATGTTGAAATGTTATATTTGTCTACTATTGGAATGATTATTTGATGTATTACATTTGTTTACTATTGGAATGATTATTTTTATGACATTAACTTTTGTTCAATCAATTGTATTTCTTGTATATGTTATTTTATTTTCTATTATGAGACATGAAATGCAAATTTAATATGAAAATTAGTAAATCTATAAATAATTTTTTTTAAAAAAATTAAAATTACGATACGCAAAATGTGTGTCGTCTTCATTTATGACATGGCCTTTCTTGACAGGGGCTTCCTTGATACGCATTGCGTGTCATAAACACGTGCGTCGTAAGGTTACGACACGCAAATGCGTGTCGTCTTCCTTTATGACAGGGCCTTCCTTGATACGCATTGCGTGTCATAACCGCGCGTCGTAAATGCGCGTCATAAATGCGCGTCGTAAATGCACGTCGTAAATGCGCATCGTCTATAGACGATGCGCAAAAGCGCATCGTCTCTCTTTATGACAAGGCCTTCCTTGACGCGCATTTGCGCGTCGTCTGAGCGTTTTACGACGCGCAATGAGCGTCGTAAAAGGCTGTTTTTCTAGTAGTGCATGACACATCGGCCATGTGCTTCTGGGCATAAGAGCTAGTAACCAACCTCAACCAATACTTTGCCCCCAACCGGAGAAGGTTCATGGCACACTTGACCTTCTGGTCAGTTGGGCAGGAGCAAGAAAGAAACATCCCTCAACATCAGACAACCACCTCACCGAAATAATTGGTCTTGGACTCCATCGAACACTGGGTCTTCGTATTGTCGAAGTCCTAGTACTGGAAGGCTCTCTCTCCACGAACCCTAGCGGCCGCAAGGGCCATAGTAGTTTTAACAACAACAGCCTCAGAAAGTGTTGCGTAATAATCGTCAACGTACTCAATCATGGCGGTCTTGATAGACCCAAACAGCTCCAGTATCTACCCCCGGATAGCAGTCACAACCTTAGTAGAAATCAACGCCCTAATCTCATCCTCAATCAACCATGACCTATCCTGGCCACTCGCTCCAATTCCTAATTTGGATCACCTCGTGAACACCATACTACAAATAAACCAGAAAATATCAAATAAGGTGCATTTCATACCATATGAGCTATTCTAAATAACGAAACTCTAAGGTTTGTGACTTCCCCGTTATGTGTACGGGCCCTATGCTTCCGGTAGTACGGGCCCATACTACCTTCCACGCCTACCCATATTTGTCTCAAAATATCATCACAACAACCCTAACAGCAAACACTCGAATACGCGTACATCCTATTATCACTCCCTAGAGAAAGGCTAGACATTCCTCAACTTGCTGACTGCTTACACATAACCCGTCCATAAAACTTCCAACACTTGCTAAAAAGTGCATCATGAGTACTACGTACTCCTTAGGATATCCTAGGATCCTGACCTCACCCTGCCATCCACTGCTAAACGACCCCTATTGGTGCCAGTTAACTACTGCATGAATACAATCACCCGCAACATAACTTAAATAATCTTAGATTAAAAGATTCAACCCTACAACGGTTGGACTTAGACCAGAGCTCCGAAATAGGACCAAATCATTCACTCTAAAATTATTTAACCCATATAGCATGTGGTTTAAAGTATTCAATTAATAGCTAATTCACACTCGAAAGAGTACTACAAACAATAAGCAAGAAAACTATATAGAAATAAGGCATCATACATCAGTCATTTCTATCATGCAATTCCTGAAGATCCCTATCCTACAACTGAATGGTTTTGAGCATTCTAACACTCCTAAGGTGTGCATGCAACTCTAGAAATCTTAGATCTATTTTTTCTCTATTATACATGCAAACTTTCATTTTTCCAAGGTTTCATCCTAACTAGCATACTATGAAGTATATGTAATACAAAAATCAAGTAGAATGACATAACTTTTCTTGTAGCTTGATTCCTTAAGCCTTTAAGAACTTAGTGCCCCAAGTGTTGCACCTTAAATGGAATCACACAACACCACCAACAATGGAGGAACTTGAGAGGAGGTTACTTGCACTCTTAAAATCGGCTAGCCCTCTTCTAAATCACTTAAGTGCCGATTTCATGAGCTAGAGGGGTTCTTATATAGTGTGGCTTAATTAGGGTTACACCATTCAAACCCTAATGTGCATGATCTTCCATATTCCTCATGCTCCATGGGTTTAAACCTCCTTGGATCATCCATGGGTCACCACATAGGTTTAGCCCAAAATAAAGAACTATGCATCATAAGCCCACATTATAAGAATGAATGATTTACATAATCAATCCCCATATATTTAATTAGTCTCCTTTAATCACAAAATTAATTCCAAATTAATTCTTGATCAATACTAATTAAATAATATGATTTCATATTAATATGTTAGAACTTATAATATATTAATAAACCATAAATAACCTCTTCTCAATTATCCATCCTTCAGATTGTTCCGATGCCGTGCAACCCAAATGGACCATGCTACTCTCGGGTCAAATACGTACCAATTATAGTTGTGGACTTAGACACTAATCCAAAAGTCTCCCAACTTGGATAAGTCTAATAACTATTATTACAAGTACGACTCCACAACCCGACTAGCAATCGTAGCTCTTAAAAGCCACTGTCGAACTCTGACCCAGTCAATGACGCGTCCATTAGATAAGGGATCATATATTCCTCCATTTTAGATATCATATGGACTAATACATGGATTATAATCATTCTCTCTGCCCATCTGTTGTTTCCATTTTAGATATCATATAAACCTTATGACACTTAGATTTTATGGTGTATGTGTTCCTATCCATGTGAATTTTTTAAAACCATAATCACAAGACATGGTTAGTGACAAATCCAAACTCATATGGACTAAACTTGTTCAATCTTAATTTCTTGCCACCTTGCAGCACAAGGGCCTACCATTGCTTCCAAGTTGTTATGCAAAAAATTGAGAACTGATAGAACTCACATGCACGGTCAGCCAACTGGATTGGGCACAAAAACAAGAATATGTCAACACGATAGGTTACAAACCTCAAGTTGTGTGCTAGTGTTTAAAAATAGGTTTATTCTTGATTAGTTCTTGAAACTTGTCAAGATCTTTAAGACTCCCACTTACCTCTTGACATATAAGATTCTCTGTCATGAACCATTCCTTGACAAACAAATATTCAAAAGTTAGTGCGGATTCTTATCAAGATAAACACTTCACACAAGTGGTCTTAGTTGGCATTTGTCCTTACCAAGACATCACAACTTACCAATTTCAAATGTACAAGAGTAGAAAACATTTTACTCTACATTTGACAAATGTTATAAACCTTTCTTAAGATTATGTCACTCAAGTTACAATCTTGGAGTATGACTCTAAGACTTGTTCTTGGAACGAAGTATGATTCATCTTTTAACCATTTCAATAGTTCACGATTCCTCTTCTTAGCCATACAAATGTACTAAGATATCCTTAGAGGATCAATTATGATATGATTTTTCATAATCATTAAGATGATCATAAAACACGATACTAAAGTACTCTCCCATCTTTTCAGATTGGAGAAACTTTTATCTTTCTGCCTAATTTGATTCTTCTCATTTGTTCTGCCATACATTGAAACCTTATCAATGATTCAGAATTATACTTAATCTTGTAAGCATAACCATATTTACTAAAATTTAGTAAATTATGACGATTAGTCTTATCGATCTTTGTGGTGGACCTGACCAGCGCACAACCAAGTGTACCAGATACCCTAGTCCTTCACTTGACTCACATATTCATGTGAACAAGGAATTAGTCTTAATTTCTCAAAGATGAAGGTTCTCATTCATCACACACTACAAGTTGCATGATTCCAAGTTTCTATCCAACTGAAACTTGGGTGATGAGAATCTTTCCTTATTTGGTAAATTTTGATACTACCATAAATGAAAGAATCAAATCCATATTGCTAACATAGAAACATACAAACATCAATTTTCACTAATGCTATTGCAAGGAGATGTAATAAAACAAAATTTTATTTATTTATAAAATGCGGATTTTTTTCCCTTACAATGCAATTACAAGTGAAAACTATGTTTCTAAATATTTCTAAGTGATCTATCATAACTCTTAAGCAGCCGCTCAAGAATCTGATCATCGAATCATGCGATCGAAATCCATCTCTTCACGATCAGATTCGACATGCTCTTACTCTTAAGCTTCCTCTCTTTTCTTCGATTCTACAAAACGTCAAGATGCAACCTAGTCATGTCATGTTTTAAGAATCTCCAAATAGGAACTTAATAGAGTCAGACAGTAGACTTAACTGAAGTAGAGTCAAGCTTTAACTTTACCATCCTTGCGGTCTTTCAAGTAAATATGACAGCTTCGCAACCAATACCCCTTCCCTTGGCAACAAAAACATATGGACTCTTTGGGAATGGTACACAGGACTACCTCAGACTTAGCTTTTATCTTTACCATTTAATCAAATGACTTGACCATGGCCGATCCCTTTCCATTGGGAAGAGAAAGCTTTTCTGGACTTCCAATGTTGCCATTGTCAATGTCCATGGAAGTTTGGGGAGTAGATCATCCAATCAAATTTGTTTTACTAGTGCGCCAAATCATTGATGATTCAGCATCAACAAGCAAATGTGTTAGTTCAATAAGGGTCATGTCGTGGTCTGTCACATAGTAGTTCTTAATAAACTCACTATATGAATCGGGAAGTGATTGAAGAACCTAGTCAACAGCCAACTTCCTTAAGACTTGGACACCCAACTCTCCAAGCTTGTTAATATGTAACTTCATCTCCAAGACGTGAGCACATACAGACTTTCCTTCCTGTCAATAGGGCTTTGAGTGACCTAGAACTTGTGGGTTAGGGAGAATTCTTGGAGAAGGTGGAGGAAGTGAAGTTCCACTACAACATGAAGAAGGGATTAATCTTTCACCTTGATTGTCTTGTGGAAAATCATCTTTATAAAGAAAGTTTTTTTCAAAAAGATTTGGGAAGACCATAGTTGTCTAGGCATCTACAACGGGAGAAATTCAAGTTAGTTGATTTAAGTCCTTAATATAACACCCAACATGAAATATTAAGGCTAGGACCCAACACAATATTTTACAATCTAGAAGAGGGATGTCGTAATCCAAATTGCAAAATATTTGAAGGTAGGTAAATGACGATTTACCAATTTCCACCACGAAAAACGGAAAAGAATTTTAGGTTTTAAGTGAATTGAAACTCCTAGATCCTTTGAGATTCATTGAACAATTCAATGGCATGTTTAAATATCGAGTGTGCCCTTCAACTTTGTGACTGGGATGCCGAGGATCACAAACAAGGTGTGAATAACCATGCAAATTAGCTTGGTACACCCAATGTTACAACCACCTAATCAATGTATCAGTTAACCACACACGCTCCATTGATCTATGATTAACATCAAGCTACCCTTTTCCACGCACTGTCAGTCCCAGATTAGTGTGTTGGTTAACCAAACACGCTCCACTAACGACTTAACAAGGTGCAAAGTGCAATTTCATGGGTTAGCACCAAATTCACATTTTCCTAAGTAACTAAGATTGGGAATTCATAAGTGTTTAGTTACTTAGTATTTCATTATACTTTTAATGAGAATTTAAATGTCCTGTTAAACCCGTTCAGCTAACGACCCTCCACCAGTCAAGGAAGTAGTGGGTGAGAGTAGACACCCATTAAACTGCCATTTTATAGGCAGTAACCTTATCCCCCCCCCTTATAGACCGGCTTCGTGAATGAGGCCTACTAAAGGTAAGACTGACTTTACTCTTATACATATATATAAATATTAAACCTATAATATTATAATAGTATAAAGGTTGAATTTTAAACTTTTAAAATTCTAGGGTTTGGAACTAAATGTTTCAAAGTAAAACTTTGCATTTACAAATTCCAAAACTTGAGGACAAGTTTTGAACTATTCAAAAACTTTTGGAATCCATAACTTATGAGTTTAATATATGTTTTATGAAAAGACTCTTGACATTCCATAAATTGAGGACAAGTTATGGAGTTCAGAAAAACATTTATGGGAAAAGACTCTTCAAGTTCATAACTTATGATTTTAATGATATCTTTAAAAGAAAACTTTTCATTTTCCATAACTTGAGGAAAAGTTATGGAATTCATCAAAACCATTTAGATCAAAAATTATAACAAGAAAAACAAACAATTTGCCTACGATCTAATTTAAACTCATAAGAACAAGACAATTCATCTCAAGCACATTTCATGTAATTAACCTAACCATATAAACTAATACAAAACATGAAAATTTCACAGTTATCTTTTAAATTGGATAAGCATGATCATTACCGTATAACAAAACAGGTTTTATAGGTTCAAAAAAAAGTTTAGGTAATGATCCTAATCTAATTGCTAGCAAAAACTCGAAATTATGCTCACAGGTGCATCACCACGTCATGGTAATAGTTGCCACGTCGTGGTGAGCAGGCTGATGTGAAAATGGCAGATTTTATAACTTTGAAAAACAAGTAGCATTAAGTATAATGGAAATCAAGCCTAGGCTCCGATACCACTGAAGGGTTTTGAGCATTTTAACACTCCTAAGGTGTGCATGCAACCCTAGAAACCTTGGATCTATGTTTTCTCTATTATACATGCAAACTTTCATTTTTCCAAGGTTTCATCCTAACTAGCATACTATGAAGTATATGTAATACAAAAATCAAGTAGAATGACATACCTTTTCTTGTAGCTTGATTCCTTAAGCCTTTAAGAACTTAGTGCCCCAAGTGTTGCACCTTAAATGGAATCACACAACACCACCAACAATGGAGGAACTTGAGAGGAGGTTACTTGCACTCTTAAAATCGGCTAGCCCTCTTGTAAATCACTTAAGTGCCGATTTCATGAGCTAGAGGGGTTCTTATATAGTGTGGCTTAATTAGGGTTACACCATGCAAACCCTAATGTGCATGATCTTCCATATTCCTCATGCTCCATGGGTTTAAACCTCCTTGGATCATCCATGGGTCACCACATAGGTTTAGCCCAAAATAAAGAACTATGCATCATAAGCCCACATTATAAGAATGAATGATTTACATAATCAATCCCCATATATTTAATTAGTCTCCTTTGATCACAAAATTAATTCCAAATTAATTCTTGATCAATACTAATTAAATAATATGATTTCATATTAATATTTTAGAACTTATAATAAATTAATAAACCATAAATAAACTCTTCTCAATTATCAATCCTTTAGATTGTTCAGGTGCCGTGCAACCCAAATGGACCATGCTACTCTTGGGTCAAGTACATACCAATTATAGTTATGGACTTTAGACACTAATCCAACAACAACTAGTATGTTGTTCTACCATATCATAACAAATAACAGTGTGGGTAACTTGGGGTATATTTTGTTGCTCCGGCTGATCGTACACATTGCATCCTTCCTTAGTTATTTTTGAAAAAAAATTTGAAAACTATTTAAAAACTTTTGCAGTTCCCTAGTTTGATTTCAGATTCACACGAATGTTCATCCAATTATCTCAAACCATGGCTCTGATACCAACTTGAAACACTAAAAAATGCAAGGAATTTATTTTTTTTAAAATTAACCATGAACCATCATTGTTTACAAAAATACTTATTGTTTCAAAAGTAACATGACATCAGAGTGTCCCAAATATACCAATCATATGAAAATAGGAAGATGTGCACGATCAGGCCTTTGCTTTCCTATGATCCTCAGAATTACCGGAAACAATAAAATAAAACTGTAAGACAAAGTTTAATGAGTTCCCCCAAAGTACCAACACACCACATAACAAGCAAGCATACAAATATGAGCAACCAGCCTGATTGGACCACCTCGCAGGGCCTACAGCCTATCTGGACCGCTCTATGAGCCTTCGGCATGACTGGACCGCCTCGCAGGGCCCACAGCCTATCCGGACCTCTCTACGGGCTGCTAACCTGACTGGACCACCTCGTATAGCCTACAACCTATCTAGTCATCCCTGGGTGTCTTGGACTATAGCATAAAGCAGGACCGCCACAACCCAAACACAATATTTCGACATATGTAATAGATAAATATAAACATAGAGCCATCAAATACAAATAATCATACAAATCTAGTAAACAACCACAAACTAGCAAAAAACTATCCTAGCCAGAATAAATAATCTAGTGGGTCGGCATTGGTCCCTTCGACCCATGGGTATAGTTAGGAAAGCTCATGTTTCAGTCTGAATGCAAACCGAGTAAATCTCTGCTCTGAAAAATCTGCTTAACAATCACCTAACCAATACCAAGGACCTAATCTTAATTAAAATCTCAAAATACCCAAAATAACCCTAGGTCAAACTTGGTCAAGACTATGGTCAAAGGTCAAGTCAAGGAGTCAACTCAGCTGATTACACGGGGCGTAGTCAGCGTGTATGATGGGGGTACACGAGCCTTGACCGGGATCGGGCCATTGACCTTGTACGCACGACGTACTCAGAGCTACACACGAGTCACGCACTGAAGTCCTTTTTTCCATAATTAGACCTTAATGCATTAAGCTCTTACATTCCAATTATAGATCCAAGGCCAAATTACCACTAAGAGTCATAAAGTTTCCAACTTTATGAATTTGCATGTCCAATAAGAGCTTAATACCAACATTCCTAACTTCTTAATCTCTAAAGACATTCTAGAGCATGCATGGGGAAGAACTAAGCATCAATATCTCATTTTTATGACTCGATGCCCCTCAATGGGTCTGAAAAGGATGGCTTATTTGGTTAAGAGCAATCCATGCTCAAGAGTCACCAAGGTTGGGACCAAAAATGCCCTGGATAAAGGAATCACTAGATCTATAAGAAAAGATGATCAAGCTTAGAGCTTTTTACCTCCTGAAGGTTGCTAGCAAGGTGAGAATCCCAAATCCAAACTTCTTCCAAGATCCAAAATCCTTCCACCACATTCTTCTTCTTCAAGAATACCACTAAAACACACACATGAGCTCAAAGCGCGGTCTTCATGATTAGGGTTAGCTATAGGGATGATTTTTAGGTAGAGGCTGATGAGGGTGAAGGTCTTGGGGCCATAAAGGGGATTATATAAAGTGCAAACATTCAAACTAGGGTTTTGGTCTGAAAAGCGTACGCCTCGCGTACATGCTGAGTACGCCCAACGTACACATGCAAACTCGTGTTCCTCATGCATGAGTACGCCATGCGTACACCCCAAGTACGCACGGCGTACGAACCAGAAAGGAAAAACTTAAAAAGTTTAGGGTTAGAAATGAAGCTTCTCGGAATAAGTGTTACAATATAAACTTAAAACAATATACTAATAATATTGTGGGTTAAAATTCCTATGTGCACACCCGACTCCCAATCCTTACCCACACAGTTTCTTTGTATCGCTGGTATCGGTACGATGATGTAATTCACTGAGAGATTCAAGAAGTTTAGGTCATTAGTGCAATTAGTTATTGTAATGCTTGTAATAATTATGTTTATGCTTATGTTTATTGTATCAGTTATGACATTCCAAAGTTTAAAATAATAAATGGAAAACATTTCTTCAAAAATATTTTATGGGACAAATTTTGCATCTACTCTAATAAATAAATGTTTTTTTTGTCACATGTCATGCTCTCATTCAATTTGCCAAATGTAATTTTGTGAGTTTTTCTATTTTATTAAATTCAACATAATATTTTAATATAATAATTGCAATAAATCCTCTCTAATAAATGAAGGTTTCTTTTGGCACTTGTCACATTCTAATTCAATTTGTCAAATGTTATTTTGTGGTTATTTTGAATTAATTTTGTTTCACATGACATTTTATGAGTTTTTCTATTT